>NC_084614.1:82424139-82484829 GCF_033978795.1 Nerophis ophidion | reverse complement strand
AAAGATTGCATCAGAGCGACGCTCCAGCTCACGCGTTATTTACTTCTGAGCACACGTCAGGAAATAATTGCTGGGACGCATCCCAACTTCCACCATGACGGCCTTGAGGAGGCGCCAGTAATAATACTCCTAATATCAAAAATATTCACGATAATAACTGAGAATACAATCATATATACATACGTACATGTATACATATATGTATACATGCATACATATATGCATGTATACATACAAATATATACATATAGGCATTTATACATATGCACATACATATTTGCATACATGTATACATACATACATACTGTACATGCATGCATATATACATATACACATACATATATGCATATATACATACACGCATGTATACATATGAATATATACATATATACATATAGGCATTTATACATATGCACATACATATTTGCATATATACATACATGTATACATATATACTGTACATGCATGCATATATACATATACACATACATGTATGCATATATACATACATGCATGTATACATATATGCATGTATACATATGAATATATACATATATACATATAGGCATTTATACATATGCACATACATATTTGCATACATACATTCATGTATACATATATACTGTACATGCATGCATATATACATGTACACATACATATATATATATATATATGTGCATGTATACATATGAATGTATACATATATACATATAGGCATTTATACATATGCACATACATATTTGCATACATACATTCATGTATACATATATACTGTACATGCATGCATATATACATGTACACATACATATATATATATATATATGTGCATGTATACATATGAATGTATACATATATACATATAGGCATTTATACATATGCACATACATATTTGCATATATACATACATGTATACATATATACTGTACATGCATGCATATATACATATACACATACATGTATGGATATATACATACATGCATGTGTACATGTACACATGCATACATGCATATATACATACATGGATGCATATATACATATATACATACATACATACATCAATTTTATTTATTTTTGAATTATTTTGTCCGTCTAAAAATGTTAAGACATTATATGGATACTAATTATAACATTAACATTAAATACAAATATTGTCTGATGCTATAAAGAAATGTTGAATATAAAATTAGATAATAATAATGAGGAATATTTTTTTTATAGTATATTGTAATTATTAGTATTTATTTATTTTCTGTTTTGACTAAAAGAAAGAAAGCAAAACGTGTTGACACTATTAAATATAAATTAATCATGATCATCTATACAATTATTGATGCATATTATTATGAATTAAATCGATTTTTGAATTGATTTTGTCTGTCTTGATTCAAGGGATGGAAGCAAAAGGTGAACACCAGTAATATTTTTAAATAAAGAAGTATACGTATAATTATATTAATAATACAAATAACTAATACAATTATTGACAGCAGTAATTACATGGTGACAGCATTATTTGGATTAAATATGCAATTATATGGCTACTAATTATGATAACAATAAATACATAAATATGTTGCCATATACTATAAAAAAAAATGGTGTCAGTCTTGACTAAAAACAAGACAGCAAAACATGTTGACACTCTTTAATATAGATTTATCATGATCATTTATACCATTATTGTGGCATATTATTATAAATTTAAAACATTTTAAAATAGATTTTGTCCGTCTTGACTCAAAGGTTGGAGGCAAAACCTTAAAAGCAGTAATAATAATACATTTTTAAAAAGTATATGTGTAATTATATGAGTAATAATAACAATAATAAATACAACTACTGTCTCATATGTTATAAATAATTATAATAAATTATTGTATGTATAATATGTAATAGATTATAGGTTATATATAGATAGTGTATATTGTTAGTAGTAGTAAAAGAGTAGTAGTGTTGGTAGCAGCAGTAATATTGATGTCAATACCAGAAATAAGATATATTAGTAATACACATCCACAATCAGACACATTGTTTGAATTTAATTAAACAAATACAATTATAATAATAATAATACTAGTGTCTCTATTTACAGATAATTGGATAAAGAACGGAGTTTTGTTCAACACAATTGTAAATATTAATATTATTACAGGGGGATTTGGTTTTGGGTAGAAAATACACTCATTGAATATCAGCAGGAACGTTGGCTGCCCCCTGGTGGCGGTAATGTAAAACAATCACGGTATCATTCATATATATATATATATATATATATATACAGACATTTATAAACCTATATACATACACATTATTACACATTATATATACATAAATACATATATATATGCACACATATATTTACATATATAAATATATATATACACATATATATACGTATATATACATATATATATACACACACACACATATCTGTATATATGTGTGTGTATACAAACATTTATAAGTATATATGTGTATGTATACATATATATATATATATATATATATATATATACATATATATACATATATATACATATATACATATATACATATATATATACATATATACATATATATATATATATATATATATATATATATATATATATATATATATATATATATATATATATATATATATATATCCTACCGCATATGCCCATCTCAGCTACAATTGGGCAGAAGGTGGGTTACACCCTGGACGAGTAGCTACCTCATCATATTAATATATATATATATATATATATATATATATATATATATATATATACACACACACACACACACACATATATCACATATATACATACACACCCAATTATAGACATACACATTATACATAAATAGTTCCTAAATACTGTACATAGTATATCTATACATATATACTGTTTATATATACGTATTGACCTCGAAAGGTATAAGCGGTAGAAAATGGATGAATGGATTTATACACACACACACACGCACGCACGCACACACACACACACACACACACACACACACACACACAATTATAGTTGCATATTACTTGGAGCCAGAAGCATCCTAGAAAGTCCAGTAACAAAGGTGTCCGCATCATTCAAGCACAGCACCGTGAGCCAGGGGCGTCGCCAGACATATTTCACTGGGGCACGTGCCCCACTGTTGATCTGCAGTGCCCCAGTGAAAATTTCACCAATAAAAAAAAAACGATTCAGAGTTTTAAGTCTACATAACATAGACAACAGCGCACATATTACTTAGTATGGTAATTAATTGCTACTGTATTCGTAACAATGAGCACATGGCTAATTAATATGGTAATTTATTCACGTGTGGATCGAGACTTCAGTTGAGAGAGAGAGAGAGAGAGAGGATGCGAATCACTGCGTGAGGTAGGTAACGTTAGCCAACAACAATTTGTCAATTACATTATTTTGATTTTGATTTGACTCAAACTGTACCTCCTAGATGGATTTAAGCAAGTTATTGTCCCGCAGCAGAGAAGAAGCAGCAGGAATGAGAGATGTAAGTGAAGTCCTAGCTAGCTAGGCAACATCATTGTCTTAAGTTGATGCTAAGTTAGCTAACATTATTCCTTGTATCAAGACAAACATATTCATTAAGTTGATGCTAAGTTAGCTAACATTATTCCTTGTATCAAGACAAACATATTCATTAAGTTGATGCTAAGTTAGCTAACATTATTTCTTGTATCAAGACAAACATATTCATTAAGTTGATGCTAAGTTAGCTAACATTATTCCTTGTATCAAGACAAACATATTCATTAAGTTGATGCTAAGTTAGCTAACATTATTCCTTGTATCAAGACAAACATATTCATTAAGTTGATGCTAAGTTAGCTAACATTATTCCTTGTATCAAGACAAACATATTCATTAAGTTGATGCTAAGTTAGCTAACATTATTCCTTGTATCAAGACAAACATATTCATTAAGTTGATGCTAAGTTAGCTAACATTATTCCTTCTATGAAGACAAACATATTCATTAAGTTGATGCTAAGTTAGCTAACATTATTCCTTGTATCAAGACAAACATATTCATTAAGTTGATGCTAAGTTAGCTAACATTATTCCTTGTATGAAGACAAACATATTCATTAAGTTGATGCTAAGTTAGCTAACATTATTCCTTCTATCAAGACAAACATATTCATTAAGTTGATGCTAAGTTAGCTAACATTATTCCTTGTATCAAGACAAACATATTCATTAAGTTGATGCTAAGTTAGCTAACATTATTCCT
Organism: Nerophis ophidion; assembly: GCF_033978795.1. Taxonomy (NCBI): domain Eukaryota; kingdom Metazoa; phylum Chordata; class Actinopteri; order Syngnathiformes; family Syngnathidae; genus Nerophis; species Nerophis ophidion. Next base: position 82,480,575 of record NC_084614.1, on the reverse strand, counting down.
TGTATCAAGACAAACATATTCATTAAGTTGATGCTAAGTTAGCTAACATTATTCCTTGTATCAAGACAAACATATTCATTAAGTTGATGCTAAGTTAGCTAACATTATTCCTTGTATGAAGACAAACATATTCATTAAGTTGATGCTAAGTTAGCTAACATTATTCCTTCTATGAAGACAAACATATTCATTAAGTTGATGCTAAGTTAGCTAACATTATTCCTTGTATCAAGACAAACATATTCATTAAGTTGATGCTAAGTTAGCTAACATTATTCCTTGTATCAAGACAAACATATTCATTAAGTTGATGCTAAGTTAGCTAACATTATTCCTTGTATCAAGACAAACATATTCATTAAGTTGATGCTAAGTTAGCTAACATTATTCCTTGTATCAAGACAAACATATTCATTAAGTTGATGCTAAGCTAGCTAACATTATTCCTTGTATCAAGACAAACCTATTCATTAAGTTGATGCTAAGTTAGCTAACGTTATTCCTTGTATCAAGACAAACATATTCATTCAGTTGATGCTAAGTTAGCTAACATTATTCCTTGTATCAAGACAAACATATTCATTAAGTTGATGCTAAGTTAGCTAACATTATTCCTTGTATCAAGACAAACATATTCATTAAGTTGATGCTAAGTTAGCTAACATTATTCCTTGTATCAAGACAAACATATTCATTAAGTTGATGCTAAGTTAGCTAACATTATTCCTTGTATCAAGACAAACATATTCATTAAGTTGATGCTAAGTTAGCTAACATTATTCCTTGTATCAAGACAAACATATTCATTAAGTTGATGCTAAGTTAGCTAACATTATTCCTTGTATCAAGACAAACATATTCATTAAGTTGATGCTAAGTTAGCTAACATTATTCCTTGTATCAAGACAAACATATTCATTAAGTTGATGCTAAGTTAGCTAACATTATTCCTTGTATCAAGACAAACATATTCATTAAGTTGATGCTAAGTTAGCTAACATTATTCCTTGTATGAAGACAAACATATTCATTAAGTTGATGCTAAGTTAGCTAACATTATTCCTTGTATGAAGACAAACATATTCATTAAGTTGATGCTAAGTTAGCTAACATTATTCCTTGTATCAAGACAAACATATTCATTAAGTTGATGCTAAGTTAGCTAACATTATTCCTTGTATCAAGACAAACATATTCATTAAGTTGATGCTAAGTTAGCTAACATTATTCCTTCTATGAAGACAAACATATTCATTAAGTTGATGCTAAGTTAGCTAACATTATTCCTTGTATCAAGACAAACATATTCATTAAGTTGATGCTAAGTTAGCTAACATTATTCCTTCTATGAAGACAAACATATTCATTAAGTTGATGCTAAGTTAGCTAACATTATTCCTTGTATGAAGACAAACATATTCATTAAGTTGATGCTAAGTTAGCTAACATTATTCCTTGTATCAAGACAAACATATTCATTAAGTTGATGCTAAGTTAGCTAACATTATTCCTTGTATCAAGACAAACATATTCATTAAGTTGATGCTAAGTTAGCTAACATTATTCCTTGTATGAAGACAAACATATTCATTAAGTTGATGCTAAGTTAGCTAACATTATTCCTTGTATGAAGACAAACATATTCATTAAGTTGATGCTAAGTTAGCTAACATTATTCCTTGTATGAAGACAAACATATTCATTAAGTTGATGCTAAGTTAGCTAACATTATTCCTTGTATCAAGACAAACATATTCATTAAGTTGATGCTAAGTTAGCTAACATTATTCCTTGTATCAAGACAAACATATTCATTAAGTTGATGCTAAGTTAGCTAACATTATTCCTTGTATCAAGACAAACATATTCATTAAGTTGATGCTAAGTTAGCTAACATTATTCCTTGTATCAAGACAAACATATTCATTAAGTTGATGCTAAGTTAGCTAACATTATTCCTTGTATCAAGACAAACATATTCATTAAGTTGATGCTAAGTTAGCTAACATTATTCCTTGTATCAAGACAAACATATTCATTAAGTTGATGCTAAGTTAGCTAACATTATTCCTTGTATCAAGACAAACATATTCATTAAGTTGATGCTAAGTTAGCTAACATTATTCCTTGTATCAAGACAAACATATTCATTAAGTTGATGCTAAGTTAGCTAACATTATTCCTTCTATGAAGACAAACATATTCATTAAGTTGATGCTAAGTTAGCTAACATTATTCCTTCTATGAAGACAAACATATTCATTAAGTTGATGCTAAGTTAGCTAACATTATTCCTTGTATCAAGACAAACATATTCATTAAGTTGATGCTAAGTTAGCTAACATTATTCCTTGTATCAAGACAAACATATTCATTAAGTTGATGCTAAGTTAGCTAACATTATTCCTTGTATCAAGACAAACATATTCATTAAGTTGATGCTAAGTTAGCTAACATTATTCCTTGTATCAAGACAAACATATTCATTAAGTTGATGCTAAGTTAGCTAACATTATTCCTTGTATCAAGACAAACATATTCATTAAGTTGATGCTAAGTTAGCTAACATTATTCCTTGTATCAAGACAAACATATTCATTAAGTTGATGCTAAGTTAGCTAACATTATTCCTTGTATCAAGACAAACATATTCATTAAGTTGATGCTAAGTTAGCTAACATTATTCCTTGTATCAAGACAAACATATTCATTAAGTTGATGCTAAGTTAGCTAACATTATTCCTTGTATCAAGACAAACATATTCATTAAGTTGATGCTAAGCTAGCTAACATTATTCCTTGTATCAAGACAAACCTATTCATTAAGTTGATGCTAAGTTAGCTAACGTTATTCCTTGTATCAAGACAAACATATTCATTAAGTTGATGCTAAGTTAGCTAACATTATTCCTTGTATCAAGACAAACATATTCATTAAGTTGATGCTAAGTTAGCTAACATTATTCCTTCTATCAAGACAAACATATTCATTAAGTTGATGCTAAGTTAGCTAACATTATTCCTTGTATCAAGACAAACATATTCATTAAGTTGATGCTAAGTTAGCTAACATTATTCCTTCTATGAAGACAAACATATTCATTAAGTTGATGCTAAGTTAGCTAACATTATTCCTTGTATCAAGACAAACATATTCATTAAGTTGATGCTAAGTTAGCTAACATTATTCCTTGTATCAAGACAAACATATTCATTAAGTTGATGCTAAGTTAGCTAACATTATTCCTTGTATCAAGACAAACATATTCATTAAGTTGATGCTAAGTTAGCTAACATTATTCCTTGTATCAAGACAAACATATTCATTAAGTTGATGCTAAGTTAGCTAACATTATTCCTTGTATGAAGACAAACATATTCATTAAGTTGATGCTAAGTTAGCTAACATTATTCCTTGTATGAAGACAAACATATTCATTAAGTTGATGCTAAGTTAGCTAACATTATTCCTTGTATCAAGACAAACATATTCATTAAGTTGATGCTAAGTTAGCTAACATTATTCCTTGTATCAAGACAAACATATTCATTAAGTTGATGCTAAGTTAGCTAACATTATTCCTTCTATGAAGACAAACATATTCATTAAGTTGATGCTAAGTTAGCTAACATTATTCCTTGTATGAAGACAAACATATTCATTAAGTTGATGCTAAGTTAGCTAACATTATTCCTTCTATGAAGACAAACATATTCATTAAGTTGATGCTAAGTTAGCTAACATTATTCCTTGTATCAAGACAAACATATTCATTAAGTTGATGCTAAGTTAGCTAACATTATTCCTTCTATGAAGACAAACATATTCATTAAGTTGATGCTAAGTTAGCTAACATTATTCCTTCTATGAAGACAAACATATTCATTAAGTTGATGCTAAGTTAGCTAACATTATTCCTTGTATGAAGACAAACATATTCATTAAGTTGATGCTAAGTTAGCTAACATTATTCCTTGTATCAAGACAAACATATTCATTAAGTTGATGCTAAGTTAGCTAACATTATTCCTTGTATCAAGACAAACATATTCATTAAGTTGATGCTAAGTTAGCTAACATTATTCCTTGTATGAAGACAAACATATTCATTAAGTTGATGCTAAGTTAGCTAACATTATTCCTTGTATGAAGACAAACATATTCATTAAGTTGATGCTAAGTTAGCTAACATTATTCCTTGTATCAAGACAAACATATTCATTAAGTTGATGCTAAGTTAGCTAACATTATTCCTTGTATCAAGACAAACATATTCATTAAGTTGATGCTAAGTTAGCTAACATTATTCCTTGTATCAAGACAAACATATTCATTAAGTTGATGCTAAGTGAGCTAACATTATTCCTTGTATCAAGACAAACATATTCATTAAGTTGATGCTAAGTGAGCTAACATTCTTCCTTGTATCAAGACAAACATATTCATTAAGTTGATGCTAAGTTAGCTAACATTATTCCTTCTATGAAGACAAACATATTCATTAAGTTGATGCTAAGTTAGCTAACATTATTCCTTGTATGAAGACAAACATATTCATTAAGTTGATGCTAAGTTAGCTAACATTATTCCTTCTATGAAGACAAACATATTCATTAAGTTGATGCTAAGTTAGCTAACATTATTCCTTGTATCAAGACAAACATATTCATTAAGTTGATGCTAAGTTAGCTAACATTATTCCTTCTATGAAGACAAACATATTCATTAAGTTGATGCTAAGTTAGCTAACATTATTCCTTCTATGAAGACAAACATATTCATTAAGTTGATGCTAAGTTAGCTAACATTATTCCTTGTATGAAGACAAACATATTCATTAAGTTGATGCTAAGTTAGCTAACATTATTCCTTGTATCAAGACAAACATATTCATTAAGTTGATGCTAAGTGAGCTAACATTATTCCTTCTATGAAGACAAACATATTCATTAAGTTGATGCTAAGTTAGCTAACATTATTCCTTGTATGAAGACAAACATATTCATTAAGTTGATGCTAAGTTAGCTAACATTATTCCTTCTATGAAGACAAACATATTCATTAAGTTGATGCTAAGTTAGCTAACATTATTCCTTCTATGAAGACAAACATATTCATTAAGTTGATGCTAAGTTAGCTAACATTATTCCTTGTATCAAGACAAACATATTCATTAAGTTGATGCTAAGTTAGCTAACATTATTCCTTGTATGAAGACAAACATATTCATTAAGTTGATGCTAAGTTAGCTAACATTATTCCTTGTATCAAGACAAACATATTCATTAAGTTGATGCTAAGTTAGCTAACATTATTCCTTGCATCAAGACAAACATATTCATTAAGTTGATGCTAAGTTAGCTAACATTATTCCTTGTATCAAGACAAACATATTCATTAAGTTGATGCTAAGTTAGCTAACATTATTCCTTGTATCAAGACAAACATATTCATTAAGTTGATGCTAAGTTAGCTAACATTATTCCTTGTATCAAGACAAACATATTCATTAAGTTGATGCTAAGTTAGCTAACATTATTCCTTGTATCAAGACAAACATATTCATTAAGTTGATGCTAAGTTAGCTAACGTTCTTCCTTGCATCAAGACAAACATTTTCATTAAGTTGATGCTAAGTTAGCTAACATTATTCCTTGTATGAAGACAAACATATTCATTAAGTTGATGCTAAGTTAGCTAACATTATTCCTTGTATGAAGACAAACATATTCATTAAGTTGATGCTAAGTTAGCTAACATTATTGCTTGTATCAAGACAAACATATTCATTAAGTTGATGCTAAGTTAGCTAACATTATTCCTTGTATCAAGACAAACATATTCATTAAGTTGATGCTAAGTTAGCTAACATTATTCCTTGTATCAAGACAAACATATTCATTAAGTTGATGCTAAGTTAGCTAACATTATTCCTTGTATCAAGACAAACATATTCATTAAGTTGATGCTAAGTGAGCTAACATTATTCCTTGTATCAAGACAAACATATTCATTAAGTTGATGCTAAGTGAGCTAACATTCTTCCTTGTATCAAGACAAACATATTCATTAAGTTGATGCTAAGTTAGCTAACATTATTCCTTGTATGAAGACAAACATATTCATTAAGTTGATGCTAAGTTAGCTAACATTATTGCTTGTATCAAGACAAACATATTCATTAAGTTGATGCTAAGTTAGCTAACATTCTTCCTTGTATCAAGACAAACATATTCATTAAGTTGATGCTAAGTTAGCTAACATTATTCCTTGTATGAAGACAAACATATTCATTAAGTTGATGCTAAGTTAGCTAACATTATTCCTTGTATCAAGACAAACATATTCATTAAGTTGATGCTAAGTTAGCTAACATTATTGCTTGTATCAAGACAAACATATTCATTAAGTTGATGCTAAGTTAGCTAACATTATTCCTTGTATCAAGACAAACATATTCATTAAGTTGATGCTAAGTTAGCTAACATTATTCCTTCTATGAAGACAAACATATTCATTAAGTTGATGCTAAGTTAGCTAACATTATTCCTTGTATCAAGACAAACATATTCATTAAGTTGATGCTAAGTTAGCTAACATTATTCCTTGTATCAAGACAAACATATTCATTAAGTTGATGCTAAGTTAGCTAACATTATTCCTTGTATCAAGACAAACATATTCATTAAGTTGATGCTAAGTGAGCTAACATTATTCCTTGTATCAAGACAAACATATTCATTAAGTTGATGCTAAGTGAGCTAACATTCTTCCTTGTATCAAGACAAACATATTCATTAAGTTGATGCTAAGTTAGCTAACATTATTCCTTGTATCAAGACAAACATATTCATTAAGTTGATGCTAAGTTAGCTAACGTTCTTCCTTGCATCAAGACAAACATTTTCATTAAGTTGATGCTAAGTTAGCTAACATTATTCCTTGTATGAAGACAAACATATTCATTAAGTTGATGCTAAGTTAGCTAACATTATTCCTTGTATGAAGACAAACATATTCATTAAGTTGATGCTAAGTTAGCTAACATTATTCCTTGTATGAAGACAAACATATTCATTAAGTTGATGCTAAGTTAGCTAACATTATTCCTTGTATGAAGACAAACATATTCATTAAGTTGATGCTAAGTTAGCTAACATTATTCCTTGTATCAAGACAAACATATTCATTAAGTTGATGCTAAGTTAGCTAACATTATTCCTTGTATCAAGACAAACATATTCATTAAGTTGATGCTAAGTTAGCTAACATTATTCCTTGTATCAAGACAAACATATTCATTAAGTTGATGCTAAGTGAGCTAACATTATTCCTTGTATCAAGACAAACATATTCATTAAGTTGATGCTAAGTGAGCTAACATTCTTCCTTGTATCAAGACAAACATATTCATTAAGTTGATGCTAAGTTAGCTAACATTATTCCTTGTATCAAGACAAACATATTCATTAAGTTGATGCTAAGTTAGCTAACATTATTCCTTGTATCAAGACAAACATATTCATTAAGTTGATGCTAAGTTAGCTAACATTATTCCTTGTATCAAGACAAACATATTCATTAAGTTGATGCTAAGTTAGCTAACATTATTCCTTCTATGAAGACAAACATATTCATTAAGTTGATGCTAAGTTAGCTAACATTATTCCTTCTATGAAGACAAACATATTCATTAAGTTGATGCTAAGTTAGCTAACATTATTCCTTCTATGAAGACAAACATATTCATTAAGTTGATGCTAAGTTAGCTAACATTATTCCTTGTATCAAGACAAACATATTCATTAAGTTGATGCTAAGTTAGCTAACATTATTCCTTGTATCAAGACAAACATATTCATTAAGTTGATGCTAAGTTAGCTAACATTATTCCTTGTATCAAGACAAACATATTCATTAAGTTGATGCTAAGTGAGCTAACATTATTCCTTGTATCAAGACAAACATATTCATTAAGTTGATGCTAAGTGAGCTAACATTCTTCCTTGTATCAAGACAAACATATTCATTAAGTTGATGCTAAGTTAGCTAACATTATTCCTTGCATCAAGACAAACATATTCATTAAGTTGATGCTAAGTTAGCTAACATTATTCCTTCTATGAAGACAAACATATTCATTAAGTTGATGCTAAGTTAGCTAACATTATTCCTTGTATGAAGACAAACATATTCATTAAGTTGATGCTAAGTTAGCTAACATTATTGCTTGTATCAAGACAAACATATTCATTAAGTTGATGCTAAGTGAGCTAACATTCTTCCTTGTATCAAGACAAACATATTCATTAAGTTGATGCTAAGTTAGCTAACATTATTCCTTGCATCAAGACAAACATATTCATTAAGTTGATGCTAAGTTAGCTAACATTATTCCTTCTATGAAGACAAACATATTCATTAAGTTGATGCTAAGTTAGCTAACATTATTCCTTGTATGAAGACAAACATATTCATTAAGTTGATGCTAAGTTAGCTAACATTATTGCTTGTATCAAGACAAACATATTCATTAAGTTGATGCTAAGTTAGCTAACATTATTCCTTGTATCAAGACAAACATATTCATTAAGTTGATGCTAAGTTAGCTAACATTATTCCTTGTATCAAGACAAACATATTCATTAAGTTGATGCTAAGTGAGCTAACATTATTCCTTGTATCAAGACAAACATATTCATTAAGTTGATGCTAAGTTAGCTAACATTATTCCTTCTATGAAGACAAACATATTCATTAAGTTGATGCTAAGTTAGCTAACATTATTCCTTGTATCAAGACAAACATATTCATTAAGTTGATGCTAAGTTAGCTAACATTATTCCTTCTATGAAGACAAACATATTCATTAAGTTGATGCTAAGTTAGCTAACATTATTCCTTCTATGAAGACAAACATATTCATTAAGTTGATGCTAAGTTAGCTAACATTATTCCTTCTATGAAGACAAACATATTCATTAAGTTGATGCTAAGTTAGCTAACATTATTCCTTCTATGAAGACAAACATATTCATTAAGTTGATGCTAAGTTAGCTAACATTATTCCTTCTATGAAGACAAACATATTCATTAAGTTGATGCTAAGTTAGCTAACATTATTCCTTCTATGAAGACAAACATATTCATTAAGTTGATGCTAAGTTAGCTAACATTATTCCTTGTATCAAGACAAACATATTCATTAAGTTGATGCTAAGTTAGCTAACATTGTTCCTTGTATCAAGACAAACATATTCATTAAGTTGATGCTAAGTTAGCTAACATTATTCCTTCTATGAAGACAAACATATTCATTAAGTTGATGCTAAGTTAGCTAACATTATTCCTTGTATCAAGACAAACATATTCATTAAGTTGATGCTAAGTTAGCTAACATTATTCCTTCTATGAAGACAAACATATTCATTAAGTTGATGCTAAGTTAGCTAACATTATTCCTTCTATGAAGACAAACATATTCATTAAGTTGATGCTAAGTTAGCTAACATTATTCCTTGTATCAAGACAAACATATTCATTAAGTTGATGCTAAGTTAGCTAACATTATTCCTTGTATCAAGACAAACATATTCATTAAGTTGATGCTAAGTTAGCTAACATTATTCCTTGTATCAAGACAAACATATTCATTAAGTTGATGCTAAGTTAGCTAACATTATTCCTTGTATCAAGACAAACATATTCATTAAGTTGATGCTAAGTGAGCTAACATTATTCCTTGTATCAAGACAAATATATTCATTAAGTTGATGCTAAGTGAGCTAACATTCTTCCTTGTATCAAGACAAACATATTCATTAAGTTGATGCTAAGTGAGCTAACATTCTTCCTTGTATCAAGACAAACATATTCATTAAGTTGATGCTAAGTTAGCTAACATTATTCCTTCTATGAAGACAAACATATTCATTAAGTTGATGCTAAGTTAGCTAACATTATTCCTTCTATGAAGACAAACATATTCATTAAGTTGATGCTAAGTTAGCTAACATTATTCCTTCTATGAAGACAAACATATTCATTAAGTTGATGCTAAGTTAGCTAACATTATTCCTTGTATCAAGACAAACATATTCATTAAGTTGATGCTAAGTTAGCTAACATTGTTCCTTGTATCAAGACAAACATATTCATTAAGTTGATGCTAAGTTAGCTAACATTATTCCTTGTATCAAGACAAACATATTCATTAAGTTGATGCTAAGTTAGCTAACATTATTCCTTCTATGAAGACAAACATATTCATTAAGTTGATGCTAAGTTAGCTAACATTATTCCTTGTATCAAGACAAACATATTCATTAAGTTGATGCTAAGTTAGCTAACATTATTCCTTGTATCAAGACAAACATATTCATTAAGTTGATGCTAAGTTAGCTAACATTATTCCTTGTATCAAGACAAACATATTCATTAAGTTGATGCTAAGTTAGCTAACATTATTCCTTGTATCAAGACAAACATATTCATTAAGTTGATGCTAAGTTAGCTAACATTATTCCTTGTATCAAGACAAACATATTCATTAAGTTGATGCTAAGTTAGCTAACATTATTCCTTGTATCAAGACAAACATATTCATTAAGTTGATGCTAAGTTAGCTAACATTATTCCTTGTATCAAGACAAACATATTCATTAAGTTGATGCTAAGTTAGCTAACATTATTCCTTGTATCAAGACAAACATATTCATTAAGTTGATGCTAAGTTAGCTAACATTATTCCTTGTATCAAGACAAACATATTCATTAAGTTGATGCTAAGTTAGCTAACATTATTCCTTGTATCAAGACAAACATATTCATTAAGTTGATGCTAAGTTAGCTAACATTATTCCTTGTATCAAGACAAACATATTCATTAAGTTGATGCTAAGTTAGCTAACATTATTCCTTGTATCAAGACAAACATATTCATTAAGTTGATGCTAAGTTAGCTAACATTATTCCTTGTATCAAGACAAACATATTCATTAAGTTGATGCTAAGTTAGCTAACATTATTCCTTGTATCAAGACAAACATATTCATTAAGTTGATGCTAAGTTAGCTAACATTATTCCTTGTATCAAGACAAACATATTCATTAAGTTGATGCTAAGTTAGCTAACATTATTCCTTGTATCAAGACAAACTTATTCATTAAGTTGATGCTAAGTTAGCTAACATTATTCCTTGTATCAAGACAAACATATTCATTAAGTTGATGCTAAGTTAGCTAACATTATTCCTTGTATCAAGACAAACATATTCATTAAGTTGATGCTAAGTTAGCTAACATTATTCCTTGTATCAAGACAAACATATTCATTAAGTTGATGCTAAGTTAGCTAACATTATTCCTTGTATCAAGACAAACATATTCTTTAGGTTGATGCTAAGTTAGCTAACATTATTCCTTGTATCAAGACAAACATATTCATTAAGTTGATGCTAAGTTAGCTAACATTATTCCTTGTATCAAGACAAACATATTCATTAAGTTGATGCTAAGTTAGCTAACATTATTCCTTGTATCAAGACAAACATATTCATTAAGTTGATGCTAAGTTAGCTAACATTATTCCTTGTATCAAGACAAACATATTCATTAAGTTGATGCTAAGTTAGCTAACATTATTCCTTGTATCAAGACAAACATATTCATTAAGTTGATGCTAAGTTAGCTAACATTATTCCTTGTATCAAGACAAACATATTCATTAAGTTGATGCTAAGTTAGCTAACATTATTCCTTGTATCAAGACAAACATATTCATTAAGTTGATGCTAAGTTAGCTAACATTATTCCTTGTATCAAGACAAACATATTCATTAAGTTGATGCTAAGTTAGCTAACATTATTCCTTCTATGAAGACAAACATATTCATTAAGTTGATGCTAAGTTAGCTAACATTATTCCTTGTATCAAGACAAACATATTCATTAAGTTGATGCTAAGTTAGCTAACATTATTCCTTGTATCAAGACAAACATATTCATTTGCTGTACGAGCTGTCGGGGGAATTTCCAATGAACATGAAACATCATGTTGGTTATTGTCTGCTGCTTCTGCATCAAAGATGATTTGGAGTCAGCATGTGTGAGTCAAATGTTTTATCTTCAGCAAGAAAAACATTTTTCCATATCATCAAGTCGTGAGCCACATTTTTAAATAATTCAAGTTTATTTCACAGAAAAATAGCACAGTAGACTTGTGACTTTGACTAAAATAATCTTGCTTTGTCAGCAGAAAAATGGCTACAGCTAAAGCATCTGCTTTTGTTTCATGATAAATAGTAACATTTCTGTGTTTGTCTTCAGAAAGATGGCTGAAAATATCGGGTTTTGTTGCCCCATTTAGATTTAAATAAATATATTTCCATGTCTGTCCTGAGTTCTCCTCCAACTTGTTAGTCGCTTTGCCTTTTGCTAAAATACTCACTAATAGTCACGAGAAAAATGGCTAAAAATATCTAGTTTTGTTGCCACAATTTGATTTTCTTCTCCCTCAACTTTTTTTTTCCATGCACACACGTGACTGAAAATGACCCACAATCCACTTTTATGTCGCGAGCCAGCAGTTGGGAACCATTGGTCAACTGTATAACAGTTACTGTAATATTTCCATGTCTGTCCAGAGTGATTGACCACTTTGCAAAAATGAAAAGTTTACTTCTCAGAAAAGGATTCCCTGAACACACAACAGTTGTTCATTTATTCTACTACTGTGGCTTTATTGTTTTGTGTATATTTGATAGTTTTGTGTATCTGAAATAGGATTCGCCACATTGCCATCAATGGAAATTAAATAATATAAAAGAACCCAGAGATGTAGGGCTGCTTAATTTTTTGTTTTACTTTTGTAGATGTTCAATTTGCAGATGATTACTGCAATAAATATTTCAAAAAGATTCATTGCTCTTCCTTTTTGCTTTTACCAGTAGCAGTTTAGAAGTCTGGAGTCAAAAAGTGCACAAGTAGGTCAAATGCATGAGTTAATTTCAGGTGGTTCATCAAAGATCCATACATCATCTGATTGGATTTCATAGTTTAAAGCACTATTTATGTATTTTTTTATGATAAATAAGTGCTAAAAAGGTTTTTGCTTGCGCGCTTTGCACGCTCACATGAATTATTTGTGCCCCAGGTGTGCCCCAGTAAAGTATTAGGTCTAGTGACGCCCCAGGTGTGCCCCAGTAAAGTATTAGGTCTAGTGACGCCCCTGGTAGGACCACCTACAAAAATGCTTATCAGAGATCTTTTATTTGACAAAAGCACTCTACTGTTTTTGTGAACAACAAAAACGCTTGTCAAAGATCCTCTGTATGGCACGACCATTCCAATATCTGTGACTTACAAAAACACCATAGTCAAAGATCCTCTTTATGACAGGAGCATTCTAGCATGTTTTGTTGCTTACAAAACTGGAGTCAAAGATCTTCTACACAGCAGGACAATTCTGATTTGTGTGACCTATAAAAACACTATAGTCAAAGATCCTCTATCTGACAGGACCATTCTGTTTTATGTGACCTACAAAACACTAATATCAAAGATCCTCTAAATGGCAGGACCATTCCCGTATTTGAGACTTACAAAAACACTATAGTCAAAGATCCTCTATACGGCAGGACCATTCCGATTTGTGTGACCTATAAAAACACTACAGTCAAAGATCCTCTCTTACGACAGGACCATTCTGTTTTTTGGGACCTACAAAACACTATTATCAAAGATCCTCTATAAGGCAGGACCATTCCAATTTTTGTGACCTTCAAAACACTATTATCAAAGATCCTCTATAAGGCAGGACCATTCCAATTTTTGAGACTTACAAAAACACTGTAGTCAAAGATCCTCTATATGACAAGACCATTTCTATTTGTGTGACCTACAAAAACACTATAGTCAAAGATCTTCTATATAACAGGAGCATTCTACAATATTTTGTTGCTTACAAAACTGTAGTCAAAGATCCTTTGTACGGCAGTACCATTCAGTTTTTTTTTACCTACAAAACACTATTATCAAAGATCCTCTATAAGGTGGGACCATTCTACTATTTGTGACCGGACGAAAACACAATAGTCAAAGATCCTTTAAATGGCAGGACCATTCCCGTATTTGTGACTTACAAAAACACTATAGTCAAAGATCCTCTATATGGCAGGACCATTCCGATTTGTGTGACCTATAAAAACACTATAGTCAAAGATCCTCTCTTACGACAGGACCATTCTGTTTTTTGTGACCTACAAAACACTATTATCAAAGATCCTCTCTAAGGCAGGACCATTCCAATTTTTGACACTTACAAAAACACTGTAGTCAAAGATCCTCTATGTGACAAGACCATTTCTATTTGTGTGACCTACAAAAACACTATAGTCAAAGATCTTCTATATAACAGGAGCATTCTACAATATTTTTTTGCTTACAAAACTGTAGTCAAAGATCCTTTACACGGCAAAACCATTCTGTTTTTTTTTTTTACCTACAAAACACTTATTATCAAAGATCCTCTATAAGGCGGGACCATTCTACTATTTGTGACCTGACGAAAACACTATAGTCAAAGATCCTTTAAATGGCAGGACCATTCCCGTATTTGTGACTTACAAAAACACTATAGTCAAAGATCCTCTATATGGCAGGACCATTCCGATTTGTGTGACCTATAAAAACATTATTATCAAAGATCCTCTATAAGGTGGGACCATTCCAATTTTTGAGACTTACAAAAACACTGTAGTCAAAGATCCTTTAAATGGCAGGACCATTCCCGTATTTGTGACTTACAAAAACACTATAGTCAAAGATCCTCTATATGGCAGGACCATTCCGATTTGTGTGACCTATAAAAACACTATAGTCAAAGATCCTCTCTTACGACAGGACCATTCTGTTTTTTGTGACCTTCAAAACATTATTATCAAAGATCCTCTATAAGGTGGGACCATTCTATTATTTGTGACCTGACGAAAACACTATAGTCAAAGATCCTCTATAAGGCAGGACCATTCCAATTTTTGAGACTTACAAAAACACTGTAGTCAAAGATCCTTTAAATGGCAGGACCATTCCCGTATTTGTGACTTACAAAAACACTATAGTCAAAGATCCTCTCTTACGACAGGACCATTCTGTTTTTTTCCTACAAAACACTATTATCAAAGATCCTTTAAATGGCAGGACCATTCCCGTATTTGAGACTTACAAAAACACTATAGTCAAAGATCCTCTATAAGGCAGGACCATTCCAATTTTTTGAGACTTACAAAAACACTGTAGTCAAAGATCCTCTATACGGCAGGACCATTCCGATTTGTGTGACCTGTAAAACCACTATAGTCAAAGATCCTCTGTACGACAGGAGCACTCTGCTGTGTTTAATAACCTCCAAAAGTTAGTCGCTCCAAGTTTTAGCGCTAGAGGCTAACACCAGGAGGTGTCCTGGCTGGTCCGCTACAACGACACCTTTCTACAAGCAGGTGAGTGAACGTCGCCATGGCAACAAGCCATCGTGATTGTGAAGCGGCGATCGGAATGCGAGGGGAAAAAAAACGATTCCATATCGTTGCTTCTTTGTAAATGGCGATGTGTGAAACACGCCCCCTACGTGTCGACACGTGTCACGGCGAGCTCTCCCGTGTCATAAGGCCGCCATCGTCAAACATCATAGAGGAAAGTTGTGTTTCAAAGAGGTGGAAAGTAGTCCAATATCTGTGCAGAATTTGCCAAAACACCACAACATGGGAACCCGAGCGAGGGTCTGACCGCCAGGAGCCGGATGAAGCAATGTGTCGGCCCGCTTGCCTCAAGGAAGCGTTACCGCCGGCAACAGCGTGACCCCGAGTCACGCCAAATGGAGAGTGAAATTGAGCTGCAAATACTCTCCACCGACTTGAAGCTGCACGCCCAACGCGCTCACCTCCTCGGAGGACCCCGACGACACCGGACTTGTCTCCATGACGACTGGCTGGGACTGCTGCAGTTCTACCTGACGTGTGTGGAGGTGCGCTGTGGACCACCCGCCCCCATGGAGGCCAAAGACAACAATACTTCAAAACAAGACCACCCTGAGCCTCCCGCACAGGAGGCCCAGGCAGACCCCCCGCTCCAAGGGGGACCGCAGAAAAAGGAGAAGGCGGATCATCAGGACGATAAGAATGGTGATCAGGAGGAGGAGGGGAAAAACCGGGAGGAGGAGGGGAAAAACCAGGAGGAGAAAAGGAGCGACCCCGTGAAGGAGGAGGGCGCGAACAAAGATGGCACGGGCGAAGACCGTGAGGAGAAAGAGAAGGACCGTCATCAGGAGGAGAAGGAGGCTGGCGAGCAGGACAAAAGGAGTGAGCGGCAGATAAAAGAAAAAGGTGGTCAGCACGGAGAGGAAAAAGGGAAAAAGGAAGAGAGCGATGAAGAGGAGAGCGACGATGACGGGGAGCTGGACAACGAAGAGAGCGACCTGGAGAAAAAAGAAAAGGCCGAGGAACACGAGAAGGAGAGCGGCGATGAGGACGCTGATAACGAAGAGAGCGACGAGGAGAAGGACAACGACGAACAGCTGGGGACTGATGATGAGTTGGACGACGAAGAGAGCGGCTGGGAGAAGGAAGGAAAGGCCGAGGAACCCGGGAAGGAGAGCGACGAGGAGGACACCGCCAATGATGAGGAGAAGGACGACTATAACGAGCGGGAGAGCGACGAGGCGGTGGACAACGAGGAGAGTGGCCGGGAGAAGATCAAAACGGCCGGAGAACGCGAGGAGAGCGACGACGAGGACACCGACGAGAACGACGAGGAGGAGAAGGACAATGGAGATGAGCAGGAGAGTGATGATGAGGAGAAAGAGGGCGACGACGAGGAGGCGGACAATGAAGAAAGTGACCAGGAGAGGGAGAAGGAGAGTGACAAAGAGGAGAGTGACCAGGAGGAGAAGAAGGACAAGGAGAAAGATGACCAGGAGGAGGATGAGGAGAAGCGAAGTGAGGACAATGACGAGAGCGACCAGAGTGACCAGGATGAAGATCTTGACAAAGACGAGAGTGACCAGGACGACGACGACGAGGAGAATCAAAGTGATCAGGAGGAAGAGGAGCGTGACAATGACGAGAGTGACCAGGAGGACGAGGGAGAAAGCGATCAGGAGGAAAAGGACGAGCGAGACAATGACGAGACCGACCGGGACGAGGACCTGAGTGACGCGGAGGAAGAGGAGTATGACAATCAGGAGGAGCGTGACATCGATGAGAGTGACCAGGACGAGGACCAGGAGGACCAAAGTGACGAGGAGGAGGAGGAGTACGACAATCAGGAGAAGGAGCGTGACAATGATGAGAGTGACCGGGAGGATGAAGACGAGAGCGACAAGGATGAGAGTGACCAGGAGGAGGACAAACAGGACCAAAGTGACCAGGAGGAGACTGACAATCAGGAGACTGAGCATGACCCAGGAGAGGAGGACGAGGACGGAGAGAATCATTGCGAGCAAAAGGAGGAGAACGGCATGAAGAATGAAGCGGAGGTAGAGGAGAACCAGGAGAACCAGGAGGCCATCAGTCACGAGGACCAGGAGAGGAAGATCAAGAGCATCAAAAAAGCCATGGGAGATCACGGGGAGAACCAGCAGGCTTTGGAGGTCCAAGGCTACCAGGCCTGGAACACAGCAGCCAGGAGGCGCTGGATCGAAAGATGGAGAATGGGGAGGAGACTGACGGGAAGGCGCTGGGTGATCATGAGGGGGAGGAGGTACAGAGCCATGAGGAGGCGCTGGATGACCACCAGGAGGCGATCCAGAGCAAAGAAGAGAGTGGCCGTGATGAAGAAGAGGGAGAGGAGAGTGACCGTGTGAACAACATGAAACACTACATCAGTGACAAATATGTAAATCATATTTATGAAACACTTATTCTTGTTATCATGCTAACATTATTTAGGGTGTGCTACAAAAACAAATAAAGTCATTAGAAACATCTGGCTGATTTTACTTTTCTATTTTAAAAAAAAAAACATACCAGATAGTCCTCCCCAGTTCAATTTCAGGACCAGATACTAGCCAAAGATCCTCTATACGACAGGAGCACTGTTTTATTTTGTATTAAAAAAAACGCTAGACAAAGATCCTTTATATGAGAAGAGCGCACTGGTTGTTGCGTATAAACCACTAGTGAAAGATCATCTATATGACACAGGGCTATGCTGTTTTGTTTTTTTACTTACAAAATACTAGCCAAAGATCCTCTATACGACAGGAGCACTGTTTTATTTTACAAAAAAAAAACGCTAGACAAAGATCCTTTATATGAGAGGAGCGCTCTGGTTGTTGCATATAAACCACTAGTCAAAGATCCTCTATATGACACAGCGCTATGCTGTTTTTTTATATTTACAAAATACTAGCCAAAGATCCTCTATACGACAGGAACACTGTTTTATTTTATATTAAAAAAAACGCTAGACAAAGATCCTTTATATGAGAGGAGCGCTCTGGTTGTTGCGTATAAACCACTAGTCAAAGATCCTCTATATGACACAGCGCTATGCTGTTTTTTTTTTTACTTACAAAACACTAGCCAAAGATCCTCTATACGACAGGAGCACTGTTTTATTTTACAAAAAAAAAAAAAACGCTAGACAAAGATCCTTTATATGAGAGGAGTGCTTTGGTTGTTGCGTATAAACCACTAGTCAAAGATCCTCTATATGACACAGGGCTATGCTGTTTTGTTTTTTTACTTACAAAATACTAGCCAAAGATCCTCTATACGACAGGAGCACTGTTTTATTTTACAAAAAAAAAACGCTAGACAAAGATCCTTTATATGAGAGGAGCGCTCTGGTTGTTGCATATAAACCACTAGTCAAAGATCCTCTATATGACACAGCGCTATGCTGTTTTTTTATATTTACAAAATACTAGCCAAAGATCCTCTATACGACAGGAACACTGTTTTATTTTATATTAAAAAAAACGCTAGACAAAGATCCTTTATATGAGAGGAGCGCTCTGGTTGTTGCGTATAAACCACTAGTCAAAGATCCTCTATATGACACAGCGCTATGCTGTTTTTTTTTTTACTTACAAAACACTAGCCAAAGATCCTCTATACGACAGGAGCACTGTTTTATTTTACAAAAAAAAAAAAAACGCTAGACAAAGATCCTTTATATGAGAGGAGTGCTTTGGTTGTTGCGTATAAACCACTAGTCAAAGATCCTCTATATGACACAGGGCTATGCTGTTTTGTTTTTTTACTTACAAAATACTAGCCAAAGATCCTCTATACGACAGGAGCACTGTTTTATTTTACAAAAAAAAAACGCTAGACAAAGATCCTTTATATGAGAGGAGCGCTCTGGTTGTTGCATATAAACCACTAGTCAAAGATCCTCTATATGACACAGCGCTATGCTGTTTTTTTATATTTACAAAATACTAGCCAAAGATCCTCTATACGACAGGAACACTGT
This sequence comes from Nerophis ophidion, assembly GCF_033978795.1. Lineage (NCBI taxonomy): Eukaryota > Metazoa > Chordata > Actinopteri > Syngnathiformes > Syngnathidae > Nerophis > Nerophis ophidion. Next base: position 82,461,098 of record NC_084614.1, on the reverse strand, counting down.
TTTATTTTATATTAAAAAAAACGCTAGACAAAGATCCTTTATATGAGAGGAGCGCTCTGGTTGTTGCGTATAAACCACTAGTCAAAGATCCTCTATATGACACAGCGCTATGCTGTTTTTTTTTTAACTTACAAAACACTAGCCAAAGATCCTCTATACGACAGGAGCACTGTTTTATTTTACGAAAAAAAAAAAAACGCTAGACAAAGATCCTTCATATGAGAGGAGTGCTTTGGTTGTTGCGTATAAACCACTAGTCAAAGATCCTCTATATGACACAGCGCTATGCTGTTTTTTTTTTTACTTACAAAATACTAGCCAAAGATCCTCTATACGACAGGAGCACAGTTTTATTTTATATTAAAAAAAACGCTAGACAAAGATCCTTTATATGAGAGGAGCGCTCTGGTTGTTGCGTATAAACCACTAGTCAAAGATCCTCTATATGACACAGCGCTATGCTGGGTTTTTTTTTACTTACAAAATACTAGCCAAAGATCCTCTATACGACAGGAATACTGTTTTATTTTACAAAAAAAAAACGCTAGACAAAGATCCTTTATATGAGAGGAGCGCACTGGTTGTTGCGTATAAACCACTAGTGAAAGATCATCTATATGACACAGGGCTATGCTGTTTTGTTTTTTTACTTACAAAATACTAGCCAAAGATCCTCTATACGACAGGAGCACTGTTTTATTTTACAAAAAAAAAACGCTAGACAAAGATCCTTTATATGAGAGGAGCGCTCTGGTTGTTGCATATAAACCACTAGTCAAAGATCCCCTATATGACACAGCGCTATGCTGTTTTTTTATATTTACAAAATACTAGCCAAAGATCCTCTATACGACAGGAACACTGTTTTATTTTATATTAAAAAAAACGCTAGACAAAGATCCTTTATATGAGAGGAGCGCTCTGGTTGTTGCGTATAAACCACTAGTCAAAGATCCTCTATATGACACAGCGCTATGCTGTTTTTTTTTTTACTTACAAAACACTAGCCAAAGATCCTCTATACGACAGGAGCACTGTTTTATTTTACAAAAAAAAAAAAAACGCTAGACAAAGATCCTTTATATGAGAGGAGTGCTTTGGTTGTTGCGTATAAACCACTAGTCAAAGATCCTCTATATGACACAGGGCTATGCTGTTTTGTTTTTTTACTTACAAAATACTAGCCAAAGATCCTCTATACGACAGGAGCACTGTTTTATTTTACAAAAAAAAAACGCTAGACAAAGATCCTTTATATGAGAGGAGCGCTCTGGTTGTTGCATATAAACCACTAGTCAAAGATCCTCTATATGACACAGCGCTATGCTGTTTTTTTATATTTACAAAATACTAGCCAAAGATCCTCTATACGACAGGAACACTGTTTTATTTTATATTAAAAAAAACGCTAGACAAAGATCCTTTATATGAGAGGAGCGCTCTGGTTGTTGCGTATAAACCACTAGTCAAAGATCCTCTATATGACACAGCGCTATGCTGTTTTTTTTTTTACTTACAAAACACTAGCCAAAGATCCTCTATACAACAGGAGCACTGTTTTATTTTACAAAAAAAAAAAAAACGCTAGACAAAGATCCTTTATATGAGAGGAGTGCTTTGGTTGTTGCGTATAAACCACTAGTCAAAGATCCTCTATATGACACAGGGCTATGCTGTTTTGTTTTTTTACTTACAAAATACTAGCCAAAGATCCTCTATACGACAGGAGCACTGTTTTATTTTACAAAAAAAAAACGCTAGACAAAGATCCTTTATATGAGAGGAGCGCTCTGGTTGTTGCATATAAACCACTAGTCAAAGATCCTCTATATGACACAGCGCTATGCTGTTTTTTTATATTTACAAAATACTAGCCAAAGATCCTCTATACGACAGGAACACTGTTTTATTTTATATTAAAAAAAACGCTAGACAAAGATCCTTTATATGAGAGGAGCGCTCTGGTTGTTGCGTATAAACCACTAGTCAAAGATCCTCTATATGACACAGCGCTATGCTGTTTTTTTTTTAACTTACAAAACACTAGCCAAAGATCCTCTATACGACAGGAGCACTGTTTTATTTTACGAAAAAAAAAAAAACGCTAGACAAAGATCCTTCATATGAGAGGAGTGCTTTGGTTGTTGCGTATAAACCACTAGTCAAAGATCCTCTATATGACACAGCGCTATGCTGTTTTTTTTTTACTTACAAAATACTAGCCAAAGATCCTCTATACGACAGGAGCACAGTTTTATTTTATATTAAAAAAAACGCTAGACAAAGATCCTTTATATGAGAGGAGCGCTCTGGTTGTTGCGTATAAACCACTAGTCAAAGATCCTCTATATGACACAGCGCTATGCTGGGTTTTTTTTTACTTACAAAATACTAGCCAAAGATCCTCTATACGACAGGAATACTGTTTTATTTTACAAAAAAAAAACGCTAGACAAAGATCCTTTATATGAGAGGAGCGCTCTGGTTGTTGCATATAAACCACTAGTCAAAGATCCTCTATATGACACAGCGCTATGCTGTTTTTTTATATTTACAAAATACTAGCCAAAGATCCTCTATACGACAGGAACACTGTTTTATTTTATATTAAAAAAAACGCTAGACAAAGATCCTTTATATGAGAGGAGCGCTCTGGTTGTTGCGTATAAACCACTAGTCAAAGATCCTCTATATGACACAGCGCTATGCTGTTTTTTTTTTTACTTACAAAACACTAGCCAAAGATCCTCTATACGACAGGAGCACAGTTTTATTTTATATTAAAAAAAACGCTAGACAAAGATCCTTTATATGAGAGGAGCGCTCTGGTTGTTGCGTATAAACCACTAGTCAAAGATCCTCTATATGACACAGCGCTATGCTGTTTTTTTTTTATTTACAAAATACTAGCCAAAGATCCTCTATAGGACAGGAGCACTGTTTTATTTTACAAAAAAAAAACGCTAGACAAAGATCCTTTATATGAGAGGAGCGCTCTGGTTGTTGCGTATAAACCACTAGTCAAAGATCCTCTATATGACACAGCGCTATGCTGGTTGTTTTTTTTTACTTACAAAATACTAGCCAAAGATCCTCTATACGACAGGAGCACTGTTTTATTTTACAAAAAAAAAAAACGCTAGACAAAGATCCTTTATATGAGAGGAGCGCTCTGGTTGTTGCGTATAAACCACTAGTCAAAGATCCTCTATATGACACAGCGCTATGCTATTTCTTTTTTATTTACAAAACACTAGCCAAAGATCCTTTACACGACAGGAGCACTGTTTTATTTTACAAAAAAAAAAAAACGCTAGACAAAGATCCTTTATATGAGAGGAGCGCTCTGGTTGTTGCGTATAAACCACTAGTCAAAGATCCTCTATATGACACAGCGCTATGCTGTTTTGTTTTTATTTACAAAATACTAGCCAAAGATCCTCTATAGGACAGGAGCACTGTTTTATTTTACAAAAAAAAAAAAAACGCTAGACAAAGATCCTTTATATGAGAGGAGCGCTCTGGTTGTTGCGTATAAACCACTAGTCAAAGATCCTCTATATGACACAGCGCTATGCTGTTTTTCTTTTACTTACAAAATACTAGCCAAAGATCCTCTATACAACAGGAGCACTGTTTTATTTTACAAAAAAAAAAAAACGCTAGAAAAAGATCCTTTATATGAGAGGAGCGCTCTGGTTGTTGCGTATAAACCACTAGTCAAAGATCCTCTATATGACACAGCGCTATGCTGGTTTTTTTTTACTTACAAAACACTAGCCAAAGATCCTTTATACGACAGGAGCACTGTTTTATTTTACAAAAAAAAAAAACGCTAGACAAAGATCCTTTATATGAGAGGAGCGCTCTGGTTGTTGCGTATAAACCACTAGTCAAAGATCCTCTATATGACACAGCGCTATGCTGTTTTTTTTTTAATTTACAAAATACTAGCCAAAGATCCTCTATACGACAGGAGCACTGTTTTATTTTACAAAAAAAAAACGCTAGACAAAGATCCTTTATATGAGAAGAGCGCTCTGGTTGTTGCATATAAACCACTAGTCAAAGATCCTCTATATGACACAGCGCTATGCTGTTTTTTTTTTTACTTATAAAATACTAGCCAAAGATCTTCTATACGACAGGAATACTGTTTTATTTTACAAAAAAAAAACGCTAGACAAAGATCCTTTATATGAGAGGAGCGCTCTGGTTGTTGCGTATAAACCACTAGTCAAAGATCCTCTATATGACACAGCGCTATGCTGTTTCTTTTTTATTTACAAAACACTAGCCAAAGATCCTTTATAGGACAGGAGCACTGTTTTATTTTACAAAAAAAAAAAAACGCTAGACAAAGATTCTTTATATGAGAGGAGCGCTCTGGTTGTTGCATATAAACCACTAGTCAAAGATCCTCTATATGACACAGTGCTATGCTGTTTTTTTTTTTACTTACAAAACACTGGCCAAAGATCCTCTATACGACAGGAGCACTGTTTTATTTTACACAAAAAAAAAAACGCTAGACAAAGATCCTTTATATGAGAGGAGCGCTCTGGTTGTTGCGTATAAACCACTAGTCAAAGATCCTCTATATGACACAGCGCTATGCTGTTTCTTTTTTATTTACAAAACACTAGCCAAAGATCCTCTATACGACAGGAGCGCTCTGTTTTTTGCTACATTAAAAAAACTGATATCCAAAGATCCTTTATATAAGAGACACGCGCTCTGTTTGTTGCATACAAAACACTAGTCAAAGATCCTCTATATGACGCAAGCACTCTGCTGTTTTTTGTTACCTACAAAACACTAGCCAAAGATTCTCTACACAACAGGAGCGCTCTGGCCTATGTTACATAAAAAAATGCTAGCCAAAGATCCTTTATATGAGAGGAGCACTCTGTTTTTGGTACCTACAAAACACTAGTCAAAGATCCGCTATATGACAGGAGCGTGCTGTTTTTTAGTACCTACAAAACACTAGCCAAAGATCCTCTATACGACAGGAGCGCTCTGTTTTTTGCTACATTAAAAAAACTGATACCCAAATATCCTTTACATAAGAGACATGCGCTCTGTTTGTTGCATACAAAACACTAGTCAAAGATCCTCTATATGACGCAAGCACTCTGCTGTTTTTTGTTACCTACAAAACACTAGTCAAAGATTCTCTACACAACAGGAGCGCTCTGGCCTATGTTACATAAAAAAATGCTAGCCAAAGATCCTTTATATGAGAGGAGCACTCTGTTTTTGGTACCTACAAAACACTAGTCAAAGATCCGCTATATGACAGGAGCGTGCTGTTTTTTAGTACCTACAAAACACTAGCCAAAGATCCTCTATACGACAGGAGCGCTCTGTTTTTTGCTACATTAAAAAAACTGATACCCAAATATCCTTTACATAAGAGACACGCGCTCTGTTTGTTGCATACAAAACACTAGTCAAAGATCCTCTATATGACGCAAGCACTCTGCTGTTTTTGGTACCTACAAAACACTAGCCAAAGATTCTCTACACAACAGGAGCGCTCTGGTCTATGTTACATTAAAAAATGCTAGCCAAAGATCCTTTATATGAGAGGACTGCTCTGTTTTTGGTACCTACAAAACACTAGTCAAAGATCCTCTATATGACAGGTGCGTGGTGTTTTGTTACATAAAAAAAAACTGCTGGCCAAAGTTTCTTTATATGAGAGGAGCGCTTTGTTTTTGGTACCTACAAAACACTAGTCAAAGATCCTCTATACGACAGGAGCGCTCTGATGTTTTTTGTTACCTACAAAACACTAGTCAAAGATCCTCTATACCAGTGGTCCCCAACCTTTTTGTATTCGCGGACCGGTCAATGCTTAATAATTTGTCCCGATTTAATAAAAATAAAAAAAATATTTTTTTTGTTGTTGTTTTTTTTTTAATAAAAATGAATAAAACATTATTCTGCGGCCCGGTGGTTGGGGACCACTGCTCTATACGTCAGGAGCGCTCTGATGTTTTTTGTTACCAAAAAACACTAGTCAAAGATCCTTTATATGAGAGGAGCGCTCTGTTTGTTGCATGCAAAACATTAGTCAAAGATCCTCTATACGACACGAGCGCTCTGCTGTTTTTTGTTACCTACAAAACGCTAGTCCAAGATCCTCTATACAACAGGAGCAATCTGTATTTTGACACCAACGAAAACGCTAGTCAAAGATCCTTTATGTAACAAAAGAAATACGTTTTTTGTCACCTACAAAAACACTAGTCGAAGATCCTCTACACAACAGGAGCAATCTGTATTTTGACACCAACGAAAACGCTAGTCAAAGATCCCTTATGTAACAAAAGAAATACGTTTTTGTCACCTACAAAACGCTAGTCCAAGATCCTCTATACAACAGGAGCAATCTGTATTTTGACACCAACGAAAACGCTAGTCAAAGATCCTTTATGTAACAAAAGAAATACGTTTTTTGTCACCTACAAAAACATTAGCCAAAGATTCTCTACACAACAGGAGCGCTCTGGCCTATGTTACATAAAAAAATGCTAGCCAAAGATCCTTTAAAAGCAGACTTTTGCCAAAAGGACAATAATTCATTTGTTGTGGGTTTATCCACTTTAATGCACTTTATTTGTTTTTTGGAATGCATGTTTTGTTGAAGGCCTAATATAAATGAAAAACTTTGTGCTTTTTTTGAAAAGCAAAGGCTACTGGAATATTTAAAAAATGTCAATATTCAATAAAAAAATTACTTTATTTGAAAAACATGTCTAAATATTTATTCTAGGCTATCCATCCATCCATTTCCTACCGCTTATTCCCTTTCGGGGTCGCGGGGGGCGCTGGCGCCTATCTCAGCTACAATCGGGCGGAAGGCGGGGTACACCCTGGACAAGTCGCCACCTCATCGCAGGGCCAACACAGATAGACAGACAACATTCACACTCACATTCATGCAATATTTAAAAAATTGTGAAAAACTGCATTCATTATCCGGCCTTCGGCCAAGTGTTTAAATTTTATTCGTCTTTGGCCACAATTTTCATTTCGGTGCATCCCTAATATTCACAGCTTTTTGGTTGTTAGAAGTAGAGAGTGTTTTAACATATAGTTGTATTTCTTTTTGAAAAGGCAGTAAAAACAGATCGGGTATTGAAGAAGTTACATTAAGGAATATGAAATGTCGCCAATAGTGCGACGAGGTTGCAAAGGACCTTTGGACAGCCCTTCTATCCGGAGTGAAGTTGCACCGTTACACTACATCCACCAGAGGGCGCCATTGTACCACTTTGCCGCCTTCAAAATAAAAGCCGGGCAGGCGGGCGGGGCGTGGCTTCCACGCGGACGACCGCCGCTCCAAACTTGAGAAAACTTTGTTGAAGAATCGCGGGAGGAACGGAAGAGGAGCGTATCTGCCATTTAGTCCACCGGTAAGTCTTTTTTTATTTATTTTCTAAATAATCACAACTCGCAGTGGTTTGTTTTGTAAACCTCAGACTTCAAAGTAAGAGAAGCGAGGACAACCTGATCCAGCATGTTTGCTCCTTCCTACAAAAGATTAGAAGTGTGAACTGAGACATTTGACCTGAATGTGTGTCTCCCAGAGGCCAGGAGGGCTTGAGAAGGCGCCAACATGGACGACATCTTCACGCAATGCCGAGAAGGGAATTCTGTGGCCGTCCGCCTGTGGTTGGACAACACGGAGAATGACCTCAATTTGGGGTGAGTGGGTGGGAAGGAGCTTCTTGTGGTCAAACAGTTTCCGTGCCAGGAAACTTGACATCCTTAGCCTGGAAAAGGCAGGGAAATTCCCAGAAAGGAAGTGAGAGGACCAACAGGATCTGGGTCCGCACGTGTTGACAGGCCAGACCATTGTTGGGGAGCGCCACGTCACCTCCGCCGTGTTGCACCCGATCTTGATGAGCGGCTCGGGACCACTTGGAGCCTCCCAGTTCTTTTTATAGCGCCCAGGCTCCACAGGGAGTGTGACGTCACGTCGGCGTCCTTTTACACAACAATCTTTGTCAGCACACAACGTTGTGTCCGTCACACCTCCCACCGACGAGTGGGGGAACAAAACACTCTTTGGTAATCCTACACTAAACTTCTGTACCGTCAAAACACTACTCAAAGATCCTCTATATGACAAAAAAAGCAAAAGCGCTTTGTTTTTAGGTACTTACAAAAGAAAAAAAACACGAGTCAAAGATCCTCTATATAACAGGGGCGCTCCATTTTTGGTACTTACAAAACACTAGTCAAAGATCTTATATATGACAGGAGCGTGCTGTATTTTAGTACCTACAAAACACTAGTCAAAGATCTTATATATGACAGGAGCGTGCTGTATTTTAGTACCTACAAAACACTAGTCAAAGATCTTATATATGACAGGAGCGTGCTGTATTTTAGTACCTACAAAACACTAGTCAATGCGACAAGAGCTCTCTGTTTTTTGTTATATAAAAAAAAACTGCTAGCCAGAGATCATTTATATGAGGACTGCTATGTTTTTGGTACCTAAAAAACACTAGTCAAAGATCCTCTATATAACAGGAGCGTGCTGTTTTTTAGTACCTACAAAACACTAGCCAAAGATTCTCTATACGACAGAAGCTCTCTGTTTTTTGTTACATTAAAAAAAACTGCTAGCCAAAGATCCTTTATATGAGAGGAGCGCTCTGTTTGTTACGTACAAAACACTAGTCAAAGATCCTCTATATGACACAAGCGCTATGCTGTTCTTTTTTTATTTACAAAACACTAGCCAAATATCCTCTATACGACAGGAGCTCTGTTTTTTGTTAAATGAAAAAAAAACTGCTAGCCAAAGATCATTTATATGAGAGGACTGCTCTGTTTTTGGTACCTACAAAACACTAGTCAAAGTTCCTCTATATGACAGGAGTGTGCTGTTTTTTAGTACCTACAAAACACTAGCCAAAGATCCTATATACAACAAAAGCACTCTGTTTTTTGTTACATAAAAAACTGCTAGCCAAAGATCCTTTATATAAGAGGAATGTTCTGATTTTGCTACCTACAAACACTAGTCAAAGATCCTCCATAAGACAGGCGTGGGCTGTTTTTTAGTACCTACAAAACCTTAGCCAAAGATCCTCTATACGACAGGAGCGCTCCGGTTTTTGTTAAAAAAAAAAAAAAACTGCTAGCCAAAGATCATTTATTTGAGATGACTGCTCTGTTTTTGGTACCTACAAAACACTAGTCAAAGATCCTTTATATGACAGGAGTGTGCTGTTTTTTAGTACCTACAAAACACTAGCCAAAGATTTTCTATACGACAGGATCGCTCTGTTTTTTGTTACATAAAAAAAAACTGCTAGCCAAAGATCATTTATATGAGAGGAGCGCTCTGTTTTTGGTACCTACAAAGCACTAGTCAAAGATCCGCTATATGACAGGTGCGTGGTGTTTTGTTACATTTAAAAAAACTGCTAGCCAAAGATCCTTTATATGAGAGGAGCGCTCTGTTTTTGTTACCTACAAAACATTAGTCAAAGATCCTCTATACGACAGGAGCGCTCTGATGTTTTTTGTAACCTACAAAACATTAGTCAAAGATCCTCTATACCAGTGGTCCCCAACCTTTTTGTATCCGCGGACCGGTCAATGCTTAATAATTTGTCCTGATTTAATAAAAATAAAAAAAATATTTTTCTTTTGTTGTTTTTTTTTAAATAAAAATGAATAAAAAATTCTTCTGCGGCCCGGTGGTTGGGGACCACTGCTCTATACGTCAGGAGCGCTCTGATGCTTTTTGTTACCAAAAAACACTAGTCAAAGATCCTTTATATGAGAGGAGCGCTCTGTTTGTTGCATGCAAAACATTAGTCAAAGATCCTCTATACGACACGAGCGCTCTGCTGTTTTTTGTTACCTACAAAACGCTAGTCCAAGATCCTCTATACAACAGGAGCAATCTGTATTTTGACACCTACAAAAACACTAGTCGAAGATCCTCTATACAACAGGAGCAATCTGTTTTTTGTCACCAACAAAAACGCTAGTCGAAGATTTTCTATATAACAGGAGCAATCTGTTTTTTGTCACCAACAAAAACGCTGGTCTAAGATCCTTTTTATGACAGGAGCAATCTGTTTTTTGTCACCAACAAAAACGCTAGTCAAAGATTTTCTATATAACAGGAGCAATCTGTTTTTTGTCACCAACAAAAAAGCTAGTCGAAGATTTTCTATAAAACAGGAGCAATCTGTTTTTTGTCACCAACAAAAACGCTAGTCGAAGATTTTCTATAAAACAGGAGCAATCAGTTTTTTGTCACCAACAAAAACGCTAGTCAAAGATTTTCTATAAAACAGGAGGAATCTGTTTTTTGTCACCAACAAAAACGCTAGTCGAAGATTTTCTATAAAACAGGAGCAATCTGTTTTTTGTCACCAACAAAAACGCTAGTCGAATATTTTCTATAAAACAGGATTAATCTGTTTTTTGTCACCAACAAAAACGCTAGTCAAAGATTTTCTATAAAACAGGAGCAATCAGTTTTTGTCACCAACAAAAACGCTAGTCAAAGATTTTCTATATAACAGGAGCAATCTGTTTTTTGTCACCAACAAAAACGCTAGTCGAAGATTTTCTATAAAACAGGAGCAATCTGTTTTTTGTCACCAACAAAAACGCTGGTCTAAGATCCTCTTTATGACAGGAGCAATCAGTTTTTTGTCACCAACAAAAACGCTAGTCGAAGATTTTCTATAAAACAGGAGCAATCTGTTTTTTGTCACCAACAAAAACGCTGGTCTAAGATCCTCTTTATGACAGGAGCAATCAGTTTTTTGTCACCAACAAAAACGCTAGTCAAAGATTTTCTATAAAACAGGAGCAATCTGTTTTTTGTCACCAACAAAAACGCTAGTCAAAGATTTTCTATAAAACAGGAGCAATCAGTTTTTTGTCACCAACAAAAACGCTAGTCGAAGATTTTCTATAAAACAGGAGCAATCTGTTTTTTGTCACCAACAAAAATGCTGGTCTAAGATCCTCTTTATGACAGGAGCAATCAGTTTTTTGTCACCAACAAAAACGCTAGTCGAAGATTTTCTATAAAACAGGAGCAATCAGTTTTTTGTCACCAACAAAAACGCTGGTCCAAGATTCTCTATATGACAGGAGCAATCAGTTTTTTGTCACCAACAAAAACGCTGGTCTAAGATCCTCTTTATGACAGGAGCAATCAGTTTTTTGTCACCAACAAAAACGCTAGTCAAAGATTTTCTATAAAACAGGAGCAATCAGTTTTTTGTCACCAACAAAAACGCTAGTCAAAGATTTTCTATAAAACAGGAGCAATCTGTTTTTTGTCACCAACAAAAACGCTAGTCGAAGATTTTCTATAAAACAAGAGCAATCTGTTTTTTGTCACCAACAAAAACGCTGGTCTAAGATCCTCTTTATGACAGGAGCAATCTGTTTTTTGTCACAAACAAAAATGCTAGTCGAAGATTTTCTATAAAACAGGAGCAATCTGTTTTTGTCACCAACAAAAACGCTAGTCCAAGATCCTCTATACAACAAGAGCATAAATGTGTCAGAGAGTTTCCATACGGTGTCTGCTGACCAACTCCAGCTCGTGTTTCCTTCCATGATGACATCATCACTAAATGACATCATTGCATTGATATTGTAAATATGCACGAGGGGGGTGCGATCAGCAGGATCTCATTCCCGACTTTACAGTTAAGTTTTTAGTTAGGGAGCGGCACCTCCTGTCAGGCTGCTGTGTTGTTCCCTCAATCTTCTCGAGCGGCTTGGGAATACTCGAGGCCTTTTTATAGCGCTGGATTCCACACAGAGTGTGACGTCACCTCAGACTCCTTTAACACAACAACCTTTTTTTAGCCCATTTCTGTCAAACCTCTCACCAACTCGTGAAAACACTCAGGAGCCATCCAATACTCAAGCTTTATTACCTACTAAAACACCAGTCAAAGATCTTCTGTTTGACAGGAGCACTCTGCTGTTTTTTTGTTACCTAGTACTAAACACTAACCAAAGATCCTCTCCATGACAGGAGCACTCTGCTGTTTTTTTGTTACCTAGTACTAAACACTAACCAAAGATCCTCTCCATGACAGGAGCACTCTGCTGTTTTTTTGTTACCTAGTACTAAACACTAACCAAATATCCTCTCCATGACAGGAGCACTCTGCTGTTTTTTTGTTACCTAGTACTAAACACTAACCAAAGATCCTCTCCATGACAGGAGCACTCTGCTGTTTTTTTGTTACCTAGTACTAAACACTAACCAAAGATCCTCTCCATGACAGGAGCACTCTGCTGTTTTTTTGTTACCTAGTACTAAACACTAACCAAAGATCCTCTCTATGCCAGGAGCACTCTGCTGTTTTTTTGTTACCTAGTACTAAACACTAACCAAAGATCCTCTCTATGCCAGGAGCACTCTGCTGTTTTTTTGTTACCTAGTACTAAACACTAACCAAAGATCCTCTCTATGACAGGAGCACTCTGCTGTTTTTTTGTTACCTAGTACTAAACACTAACCAAAGATCCTCTCTATGACAGGAGCACTCTGCTGTTTTTTTGTTACCTAGTACTAAACACTAACCAAAGATCCTCTCTATGACAGGAGCACTCTGCTGTTTTTTTGTTACCTAGTACTAAACACTAACCAAAGATCCTCTCTATGACAGGAGCACTCTGCTGTTTTTTTGTTACCTAGTACTAAACACTAACCAAAGATCCTCTCTATGACAGGAGCACTCTGCTGTTTTTTTCTTACCTAGTACGAAACACTAACCAAAGATCCTCTCTATGACAGGAGCAATCTGCTGTTTTTTTGTTACCTAGTACTAAACACTAACCAAAGATCCTCTCTATGACAGGAGCAATCTGCTGTTTTTTGTTACCTAGTACTAAACACTAACCAAAGATCCTCTCTATGACAGGAGCACTCTGCTGTTTTTTTGTTACCTAGTACTAAACACTAACCAAAGATCCTCTCCATGACAGGAGCACTCTGCTGTTTTTTTGTTACCTAGTACTAAACACTAACCAAAGATCCTCTCCATGACAGGAGCACTCTGCTGTTTTTTTGTTACCTAGTACTAAACACTAACCAAATATCCTCTCCATGACAGGAGCACTCTGCTGTTTTTTTGTTACCTAGTACTAAACACTAACCAAAGATCCTCTCCATGACAGGAGCACTCTGCTGTTTTTTTGTTACCTAGTACTAAACACTAACCAAAGATCCTCTCCATGACAGGAGCACTCTGCTGTTTTTTTGTTACCTAGTACTAAACACTAACCAAAGATCCTCTCTATGCCAGGAGCACTCTGCTGTTTTTTTGTTACCTAGTACTAAACACTAACCAAAGATCCTCTCTATGCCAGGAGCACTCTGCTGTTTTTTTGTTACCTAGTACTAAACACTAACCAAAGATCCTCTCTATGACAGGAGCACTCTGCTGTTTTTTTGTTACCTAGTACTAAACACTAACCAAAGATCCTCTCTATGACAGGAGCACTCTGCTGTTTTTTTGTTACCTAGTACTAAACACTAACCAAAGATCCTCTCTATGACAGGAGCACTCTGCTGTTTTTTTGTTACCTAGTACTAAACACTAACCAAAGATCCTCTCTATGACAGGAGCACTCTGCTGTTTTTTTGTTACCTAGTACTAAACACTAACCAAAGATCCTCTCTATGACAGGAGCACTCTGCTGTTTTTTTCTTACCTAGTACGAAACACTAACCAAAGATCCTCTCTATGACAGGAGCAATCTGCTGTTTTTTTGTTACCTAGTACTAAACACTAACCAAAGATCCTCTCTATGACAGGAGCAATCTGCTGTTTTTTGTTACCTAGTACTAAACACTAACCAAAGATCCTCTCTATGACAGGAGCACTCTGCTGTTTTTTTGTTACCTAGTACTAAACACTAACCAAAGATCCTCTCTATGACAGGAGCACTCTGCTGTTTTTTGTTACCTAGTACTAAACACTAACCAAAGATCCTCTCTATGACAGGAGCACTCTGCTGTTTTTTTGTTACCTAGTACTAAACACTAACCAAAGATCCTCTCTATGACAGGAGCACTCTGCTGTTTTTTGTTACCTAGTACTAAACACTAACCAAAGATCCTCTCTATGACAGGAGCACTCTGCTGTTTTTTTGTTACCTAGTACTAAACACTAACCAAAGATCCTCTCTATGACAGGAGCACTCTGCTGTTTTTTTGTTACCTAGTACTAAACACTAACCAAAGATCCTCTCTATGACAGGAGCACTCTGCTGTTTTTTTGTTACCTAGTACTAAACACTAACCAAAGATCCTCTCTATGACAGGAGCACTCTGCTGTTTTTTTGTTACCTAGTACTAAACACTAACCAAAGATCCTCTCTATGACAGGAGCACTCTGCTGTTTTTTTGTTACCTAGTACTAAACACTAACCAAAGATCCTCTCCATGACAGGAGCACTCTGCTGTTTTTTTGTTACCTAGTACTAAACACTAACCAAAGATCCTCTCTATGCCAGGAGCACTCTGCTGTTTTTTTGTTACCTAGTACTAAACACTAACCAAAGATCCTCTCTATGCCAGGAGCACTCTGCTGTTTTTTTGTTACCTAGTACTAAACACTAACCAAAGATCCTCTCTATGACAGGAGCACTCTGCTGTTTTTTTGTTACCTAGTACTAAACACTAACCAAAGATCCTCTCTATGACAGGAGCACTCTGCTGTTTTTTTGTTACCTAGTACTAAACACTAACCAAAGATCCTCTCTATGACAGGAGCACTCTGCTGTTTTTTTGTTACCTAGTACTAAACACTAACCAAAGATCCTCTCTATGACAGGAGCACTCTGCTGTTTTTTTGTTACCTAGTACTAAACACTAACCAAAGATCCTCTCTATGACAGGAGCACTCTGCTGTTTTTTTCTTACCTAGTACGAAACACTAACCAAAGATCCTCTCTATGACAGGAGCAATCTGCTGTTTTTTTGTTACCTAGTACTAAACACTAACCAAAGATCCTCTCTATGACAGGAGCAATCTGCTGTTTTTTGTTACCTAGTACTAAACACTAACCAAAGATCCTCTCTATGACAGGAGCACTCTGCTGTTTTTTTGTTACCTAGTACTAAACACTAACCAAAGATCCTCTCTATGACAGGAGCACTCTGCTGTTTTTTGTTACCTAGTACTAAACACTAACCAAAGATCCTCTCTATGACAGGAGCACTCTGCTGTTTTTTTGTTACCTAGTACTAAACACTAACCAAAGATCCTCTCTATGACAGGAGCACTCTGCTGTTTTTTGTTACCTAGTACTAAACACTAACCAAAGATCCTCTCTATGACAGGAGCACTCTGCTGTTTTTTTGTTACCTAGTACTAAACACTAACCAAAGATCCTCTCTATGACAGGAGCACTCTGCTGTTTTTTTGTTACCTAGTACTAAACACTAACCAAAGATCCTCTCTATGACAGGAGCACTCTGCTGTTTTTTTGTTACCTAGTACTAAACGCAAACCAAAGATCCTCTTTCTGACAGGAGCAATCTGCTGTTTTTTTGTTACCTACAAAAATGGCTAACCAAAAGTTCTGTAGATGACAGCAACAGTCTGCTGTTTTTTGTTACCTACAAAACTCTTACCAAAGATACTTTAAAATGACAGGAGCACTCTGATGTGTTTGGTTACCCAGTACTAAACGCTAACCAAATGTTTTTTTGTTACGTACAAAAAAGCCAGTCAAAGATCCTCTTTATGACAGGAGCACTCTGCTGTTTTTTGTTACCTACAAAACTCTTACCAAAGATACTTTAAATGACAGGAGCGCTCTGATGTTTGTTACCTACAAAATCGCTAACCAAAGATCCTCTATTGCACAGGAGCACGCCCCTGTTGTTGTTACTGCCCAAAAACGCTAACCAAAGATCTTTTATATAACAAGAGCACTCCGTTGTTTTTTGTTACCTACAAAACTCTTACCAAAGATACTTTAAAATGACAGGAGCACTCTGATGTGTTTTTGTTACCTACAAAAGGGGCGCATTTCAATTCCTGACACACACTTGTTATTTCATATGTTGACCAGAGGGGGCGCACTTTTAAAATCAACACGCAGTCAATTTGAAAAATCCCTCCTTTATGGGACCAGCGTAATGTTGATAGATTTCACCACCAGGGGGTGCAAGAGACATTCTCTATTAGATGCCATGGTTTTCCGTATCAGGACCATGATTTATGTCCTAAGTTGTTCACACCTCCTCATATGGAAGCTACTTTTCCTTGTTGATGTCTCAAGAAGGTAGAAATACAAGAACACACACACACACACACACACACACACACAAACACACACACTTGTATCTCTTACCTTCTTGAGACCTCCGAGTTGTGCAAAATGAGAATTTCACAAGAAAAATGTAGAATTTTGGCAGTATTATAGTAATAAAAGTCGGAATTTTACAAGGAAAACTGAACATTTGTGCAATATTACGATAAAAGTTACAATTTTACTCAATAACAGTCGCGATTTTTCAGAAAAAGCTCAAAATGTTGGCGATTTTATTAAAAGACTCGTCATTTTACTCCACAAAAGTCACAATTTTATAACAGCACTTTCCAATGTTGGCAATATTATAATAATAATCGGAATTTTACTTGGCAAAATTATGACAAAAGTCATAATGTTACTCAAAAAAGTTTCGCAATTTTCCAGAAACAAAAAAATTTGCGATAAAAGTCAGAATTTTACATGACAAATGTCGCCATTTTTACATGAAAAAATTTCATTATTTTACGACAAAATAACACAATAATACAGAAACAATATGGGAAATTGTTCCCATTTTTTTACGAAAAAAGTTGACACATTGTGAGAAAAAGACTGCTTTTAGTAAAAAAAAAATTAAATTTTTTTGTTTGTAATGGGTTTTAATCGTCATTATTGACTTCAAGTTATTACAGAATGTCTCTGTATACGTATTTATTTTTTTAAATAAATTTGGGCCAAAAGGGGCGCATTTCAATTCCTGACACACACTTGTTATTTCATATGTTGACCAGAGGGGGAGCACTTTTAAAATCAACACGCAGTCAATTTGAAAAATCCCTCCTTTGTGGGACCAGCATAATGTTGATAGATTTCACCACCAGGGGGTGCAAATGAGACATTCTCTATTAGACGCCATGGTTTTCCGTATCAGGACCATGATTTATGTCCTAAGTTGTTCACACCTCCTCATATGGAAGCTACTTTTCCTTGTTGATGTCTCAAGAAGGTAGATATACAAGAACACACACACACACACACACACACACTTGTATCTCTTACCTTCTTGAGACCTCCGAGTTGTGCAAAATGAGAATTTCACAAGAAAAATGTAGAATTTTGCCAGTATTATAGTAATAAAAGTCGTAATTTTAAAAAGAAAACTGAACATTTGTGCAATATTATGATAAAAGATACAATTTTACTCAATAACGGTCGCGATTTTACAGGAAAAGCTCAAAATGTTGGCGATTTTATTAAAAGAGTCATCATTTTACTCCACAAAAGTCACAATTTTATAACAGCACTTTCCAATGTTGGCAATATTATAATAATAATCGGAATTTTACTTGGCAAAATTATGACAAAAGTCATAAAGTTATTCCAAAAAGTTTCGCAATTTTCCAAGAACAAAAAAAATTGCGATAAAAGTCAGAATTTTACATGACAAATGTCGCCATTTTTACATGAAAAAATGTCATTATTTCACGACAAAATAACACAATAATACAGAAACAATATGGGAAATTGTTCCCATTTTTTTACGGAAAAAGTTGACACATTGTGAGAAAAAGACTGCTTTTAGTAAAAAAAAAAATTATTTCTATTTTTTGTTTGTAATGGGTTTTAATCGTCATTATTGACTTCAAGTTATTACAAAATGTCTCTGTATACGTATTTATTTTTTTCAATAATTTTGGCCAAAAGGGACGCATTTCAATTCCTGACACACACTTGTTATTTCATATGTTGACCAGAGGGGGCGCACTTTTAAAATCAACACACAGTCAATTTGAAAAATCCCTCCTTTTTGGGACCAGCGTAATGTTGATAGATTTCACCACCAGGAGGTGCAAATGAGACATTCTCAATTAGACGCCATGGTTTTCCTTATCAGGACCATGATTTATGTCCTAAGTTGTTCACACCTCCTCATATGGAAGCTACTTTTCCTTGTTGATGTCTCAAGAAGGTAGAAATACAAGAACACACACACACACACACACACACACACTTGTATCTCTTACCTTCTTGAGACCTCCGAGTTGTGAAAAATGAGAATTTCACAAGAAAAATGTAGAATTTTGCCAGTATTATAGTAATAAAAGTCGTAATTTTACAAGGAAAACTGAACATTTGTGCAATATTATGATAAAAGATACAATTTTACTCAATAACAGTCGCGATTTTTCAGAAAAAGCTCAAAATGTTGGCGATTTTATTAAGAGAGTCGTCATTTTACTCCACAAAAGTCACAATTTTATAACAGCACTTTCCAATGTTGGCAATATTATAATAATAATCGGAATTTTACTTGGCAAAATTATGACAAAAGTCATAATGTTACTCCAAAAAGTTTCGCAATTTTCCAGGAACAAAAAAATTTGCGATAAAAGTCAGAATTTTACATGACAAATGTCGCCATTTTTACATGAAAAAATGTCATTATTTTACGACAAAATAACACAATAATATAGAAACAATATGGGAAATTGTTCCCATTTTTTTACGGAAAAAGTTGACACATTGTGAGAAAAAGACTGCTTTTAGTAAAACAAATTCAATTTTTTTGTTTGTAATGGGTTTTAATCGTCATTATTAACTTCAAGTTATTACTGTATGTCTCTGCGTACATATTTTTTTATTTTTTTCAATTAATTTTGGCCAAAAGGCATGCATTTCAATTATACTTACACACACTTGTTATTTCATATGTTGACCAGAGGGGGAGCACTTTTAAAGTCAACACAGTCAATTTGAAAAATCCCTCCTTTTTGGGACCAGCGTAATGTTGATAGAGGCGATGCAAATGAGACGTTTGGAGCATGATTTATGTCCTGAATTGTTCAGCGGTCCTCATATGGAGGCTACTTTTCCTTGTTGATGTCTCCAGAAGGTAGAAATACAAGAACACACACTGGCAGCTGTGCCATGAGGTCAGCGAGCTATAGCGTGAAGGCGCTAAAGGTGACGTGTGTTGGTTTTATCGCGGCAGCACAGCAGGCCGCAGCCCACAGGCCGCAGCAGGAAGTGTGCTGCTCGGTCCAAATAAAGATTAGGACCTGCTGTCAGGCTGAAGAACGTCAGTCGGGATATAAACCAGTTCCACTGAAACATTTTTTTTTTTTTGTAGAAAAAAATGTTAACATTCCGGAAATGTGAAAGTTGGAGTACAGTTTATGGTGCGTTTTTTTTTTTTTTTTCCTCTGGGAGGGGGGGGGGTTTGGTTGCGCCCTAAAAAGTGTTACTGCTGCAAGTATAACAGCAGTTTAATTGTAACATGCATCCACGAACACATTGTTGAAAATCGCCATGTTAAATCGCTAATGCTAATCGATAGCATGTCAATGGCGAAGCCCAAGTTCAAACCCCGTTTCCATATAAGTTGGGAAATGGTGTTAGATGTAAATATAAACAGAATACAATGATTTGCAAATCCTTTTCAAGCCATATTCAGTTGAATATGCTACAAAGACAACATATTTGATATTCAAACTCATAAACTTAATTTATTCTTTTGCAAATAATAATTAACTTAGAATTTCATGGCAGCAACATGTGCCAAAGTAGTTGGGAAAGGGCATGTTCACCACTGTGTTACATCACCTTTTCTTTTAACAACACTCAATAAACGTTTGGGAACTGAGGAAACTAATTGTTGAAGCTTTGAAAGTGGAATTCTTTCCCATTCTTGTTTTATGTAGAGCTTCAGTCCTTCAACAGTCCGGGGTCTCTGCTGTCCTATTTTACGCTTCATAATGCGCCACACATTTTCCATGGGAGACAGGTCTGGACTCCAGGTGGGCCAGGAAAGTACCCGCACTGTTTTTTTATGTTGTAACACATGCTGAATGTGGCTTGGCATTTTCTTGCTGAAATAAGCAGGGGCGTCCATGAAAAAGAAGGCGTTTAGATGGCAGCATATGTTGTTCCAAAAGCTGTATGTACCTTTCAGCATTAATGGTGCCTTCACAGATGTGTAAGTTACCCATGCCTTGGGCACTAATGCACCCCCATACCATCACACATGCTGGCTTTTACACTTTGCGTCGATAACAGTCTGGATGGTTCGCTTCCCCTTTAGTTCGGATGACACAATGTCGAATATTTCCAAAAACAATTTGAAATGTGGACTCGTCAGACCACAGAACACTTTTCCACTTTGCATCAGTCCATCTTAGATGATCTCGGACCCAGAGAAGCCGGCGGCATTTCTGGATGTTGTTGATAAATGGCTTTCGCTTTGCATAGTAGAGCTTTAACTTGCACTTACAGATGTAGCGACCAACTGTATTTAGTGACAGTGGTTTTCTGAAGTGTTCCTGGGCCCATGTGGTGATATCCTTTAGAGATTGATGTCGGTTTTTGAGGGATGGAAGGTCACGGTCATTCAATGTTGGTTTCCGGCCATGCCGCTTACGTGGAGTGATTTCTCCAGATTCTCTGAACCTTTTGATGATATTATGGAGCGTAGATGTTGAAATCCCTAAATGTCTTGCAATGTCACTTTGAGAAAGGTTGTTCTTAAACTGTTTGACTATTTGCTCACACAGTTGTGGACAAAGGGGTGTACCTCGCCCCATCCTTTCTTGTGAAAGACTGAGCATTTTTTGGGAAGCTGTTTTTATAGCCAATCATGGCACCCACCTGTTCCCAATTAGCCTGTTGGATGTTCTAAATAAGTGTTTGATGAGCATTCCTCAACTTTATCAGTATTTATTGCCACCTTTCCCAACTTCTTTGTCACGTATTGCTGGCATTAAATTCTAAAGTTAATGATTATTTGCACAAATTAAAATGTTTATGAGTTTGAACATCAAATATGTTGTCTTTGTAGCATATTCAACTGAATATGGGTTGAAAAGGATCATTGTATTCTGTTTATGTTTACATCAAACGCAATTTCCCAACTCATATGGAAACAGGGTTTGTATATTAGCATCAAGCTATCACACTGTTGGAAAAGCGGAGCCTTACTTCACTTACGTTTTTTGAGTAAATTTCTTAGTGGGCGTCGACAATTGCAACATTGCCTGGAGGGCTTGTCCGCTCTCAGTGCTGCTGGAGTGCTGGCCAAGTACCAAAGTGCCACTCCAGGACTTTGGTATTTGTTGCTCACCTTTGCAAGAAGAAGTGTTCTGCATGTATGTTCTTGTGGGAACACCCCGGGATGGAACTCCTCCACTCCTGAAGGGTTGCAGATGTGTCAAGACATGCACCGTTACTCTTAACTGTGCATATTGGTACCTTTCCACGTTCAAACCGAGACGGTACCAATCCCTGGTACCTGGCAGGGGTGGGGCTTCGTCCTACAAAGTGTTAGTACTGTAAATATTGGACTTATTGCACACCAGCTGTTCGATTCTAACGTGCATCTTAGTTGACGTTTTCATTAACACATTTGGTGTTTAAATCGCCATGTAAAATCACTTATGCTAATCGCTAGCATGTATATGGCGTATCCAATGTGAATTAGCATCGAGCTAGCGCATTTTGAAAAGTGGAAGCTCATTTTTTTACAAAACATGCTTGCTTTGTTGACATGAAAAATTGCAACATAATACACCTGTTTTCCTGCTCATGTCATAGTCAGGAAGTAGTCTTTTCCATTAAAATAAATGTATTAGTCGTTGAGTCCTAAAAAGTGTTTGTACTGTAAGTATTGTACTTATTACACACCAGGTGTTTGAAAGTAACTTGGATCTTAGTTGTAGTTATCATATTACAAATTTAGAGGCGTTAAAATCACCGCGCTAATGCTAATCGCTAGCATGTATATGGCATATCCCATGTTAATTAGCATCGAGCTAGCGCATTTTGAAAAGTGGAAGCTCAGTTTTGAGCGCTTTTTTTAGAAAACATGCTTGCTTTGTTGACATGGAAAATTGCAACATAATACACCTGTTTTCCTGCTAATGTTGTCATAGTCAGGAAGTAGTCTTTGCCATTAAGATAAATGTACCAGTTGTTCAGTCCTAAAAAGTGTTAATACTGTAAGTATTGTACTTATTACACACCAGGTGTTTGAAAGTAACTTGGATCTTAGTTGTAGTTTTCATATTACAAATTTAGAGGCGTTAAAATCACCGCGCTAATGCTAATCGCTAGCATGTATATGGCATATCCAATGTGAATTAGCATCGAGCTAGCGCATTTTGAAAAGTGGGGGATTTTTTGAGCGCTTTTTGTAAGACATGCTTGCTCTGTCTATATGGAAAATTGCAACGTAATACGCCTGTTTTCCTGCTAATGTTGTCATAGTCAAGAAGTAGTCTTTGTCATTAAAATAAATGTACTAGTCGTTGAGTCCTAAAAAGTGTTAATACTGTAAGTATTGTACTTATTACACACCAGCTGTTTGATTGTAGCATACATCGGAGTTGACGTTTTCATGAACACATTTGGTGTTTAAATCGCCATGTAAAATCACTAATGCTAATCGCTAGCATGTATATGGCATATCCAATGTGAATTAGCATCGAGCTAGCGCATTTTGAAAAGTGGAGGCTCATTTTTGAGCGCATTTTTTACAAAACATGCTTGCTTTGTTGACATGGAAAATTGCAACATAATACACCTGTTTTCCTGCTCATGTTGTCGTAGTCAGGAAGTAGTCTTTGCCATTAAGATAAATGTACTAGTCGTTGAGTCCTAAAAAGTGTTAATACTGTAAGTATTGTACTTATTACACACCAGCTGTTTGATTGTAACGTGCATCTTAGTTGTCATTTTCATTAACACATTTTGGTGTTTAAATCGCCATGTAAAATCACTAATGCTAATCGCTAGCATGTATATGGCGTATCCAATGTGAATTAGCATCGAGCTAGCGCATTTTGCAAAGTGGAAGCTCATTTTTGAGCGCATTTTTTACAAAACATGCTTGCTTTGTTGACATGGAAAATTGCAACATAATACACCTGTTTTCCTGCTCATGTTGTCGTAGTCAGGAAGTAGTCTTTGCCATTAAAATAAATGTACTAGTCGTTGAGTCCTAAAAAGTGTTAATACTGTAAGTATTGTACTTATTACACACCAGCTGTTTGATTGTAGGATACATCTGAGTTGACGTTTTCATTACAACATTTGGTGTTTAAATCGCCGTGTAAAATCGCTAATGCTAATCGCTAGCATGTATATGGCATATCCAATGTTAATTAGCATCGAGGTAGCGCATTTTGAAAAGTGGAGGCTCATTTTTGAGCACATTTTTTACAAAACATGCTTGCTTTGTTGACATGGAAAATTGCAACATAATACACCTGTTTTCATGCTAATGTTGTCATAGTCAGGAAGTAGTCTTTGCCATTAAGATTGTTCAGTTGTTCAGTCCTAAAAAGTGTTAATACTGTAAGTATTGTACTTATTACACACCAGCTGTTTGAAAGTAACTTGGATCTTAGTTGTAGTTTTCATATTACAAATTTAGAGGCGTTAAAATCCCCGCGCTAATGCTAATCGCTAGCATGTATATGGCATATCCAATGTTAATTAGCATCGAGCTAGCGCATTTTGAAAAGTGGGGGCTTTTTTTGAGCGCTTTTTGTAAGACATGCTTGCTCTGTCTACATGGAAAATTGCAACATAATACACCTGTTTTCCTGCTAATGTTGTCGTAATCAAGAAGTAGTCTTTGCCATTAAAATAAATGTACTTGTCGTTGAGTCCTAAAAAGTGTTAATACTGTAAGTATTGTACTTATTACACACCAGCTGTTTGATTGTAGCATGCATCTTAGTTGACGTTTTCAGTAACACATTTGGTGTTTAAATCGCCATGTAAAATCACTAATGCTAATCGCTAGCATGTATATGGCGTATCCAATGTGAATTAGCATCGAGCTAGCACATTTTAAAAAGTGGGGGCTTTTTTTAAGACATGTTGGCTTTGTCTACATGGAAAATTGCAACATAATACGCCTGTTTTCCTGCTCATGTTGTCGTAGTCAGGAAGTAGTCTTTGCCATTAAGATAAATGTACCAGTCGTTGAGTCCTAAAAAGTGTTAATACTGTAAGTATTGTACTTATTACACACCAGGTGTTTGATTGTAACTTGCATCTTAGTTGTAGTTTTCATATTACAAATTTAGAGGCGTTAAAATCACCGTGCTAATGCTAATCGCTAGCATGTATATGGCATATCCAATGTTAATTAGCATCTAGCTAGCGCATTTTGAAAAGTGGGGGCTTTTTTTGAGCGCTTTTTGTAAGACATGCTTGCTTTGTCTACATGGAAAATTGCAACGTAATACGCCTGTTTTCCTGCTAATGTTGTCCGTATCAAGAAATAGTCTTTGCCATTAAAATAAATGTACTAGTCGTTGAGTCCTAAAAGTGTTAGTACTCTAAGTATTGTACTTATTACACACCAGCTGTTTGATTGAAGCATACATCTGAGTTGACGTTTTCATGAACACATTTGGTGTTTAAATCGCCATGTAAAATCGCTAATGCTAATCGCTAGCATGTATATGGCGTATCCAATGTGAATTAGCATCGAGCTAGCGCATTTTGAAAAGTGGAGGCTCATTTTTGAGCGCATTTTTTACAAAACATGCTTGCTTTGTTGACATGAAAAATTGCAACATAATACACCTGTTTTCCTGCTCATGTTGTCGTAGTCAAGAAGTAGTCTTTGCCATTAAAATAAATGTACTAGTCGTTGAGTCCTAAAAAGTGTTAATACTGTAAGTATTGTACTTATTACACACCAGCTGTTTGATTGTAACGTGCATCTTAGTTGTCATTTTCATTAACACATTTTGGTGTTTAAATCGCCATGTAAAATCACTAATGCTAATCGCTAGCATGTATATGGCGTATCCAATGTGAATTAGCATCGAGCTAGCGCATTTTGAAAAGTGGGGGCTTTTTTTGAGCGCTTTTTTTAAGACATGCTTGCTTTGTCTATCTACATGAAAAATTGCAACATAACACGCCAGTTTTCCTGCTAATGTTGTCATAGTCAGGGAGTAGTCTTTGCCATTAAGATAAATGTACCAGTCGTTGAGTCCTAAAAAGTGTTAGTACTGTAAGTATTGTACTTATTACACACCAGCTGTTTGATTGTAACGTGCATCTTAGTTGTCGTTTTCATTAACACATTTTGGTGTTTAAATCTTGGTAAAATCGCTAATGCTAATCGCTAGCATGTATATGGCATATCCAATGTGAATTAGCATCGAGCTAGCGCATTTTGAAAAGTGGGGGCTTTTTTTGAGCACTTTTTTTAAGACATGTTTTCTTTGTCCATCTACATGGAAAATTGCAACATAACACGCCTGTTTTCCTGCTAATGTTGTCATAGTCAGGGAGTAGTCTTTGCCATTAAGATAAATGTGCCAGTCCTTGAGTCCTAAAAAGTGTTGGTACTGTAGGTATTGTACTTATTACACACCAGCTGTTTGATTGTAGCATACATCTGAGTTGACGTTTTCGCCATGTAAAATCGCTAATGCTAATCGCTAGCATGTATATGGCATGTCCATTGTAAATTAGCATCGCGCTAACGCATTTTGAAAAGTGGAGACTTTTTTTTGCGCATTTTGTAAGACATGCTTGCTTTGTCTACATAGAAAATTGCAACATAAAACGCCTGTTTTCCTGCTAATTCTGTCATAGTCAGGAAGTAGTCTTTGCCATTAAGATAAATGCAGCAGTCGTTGAGTCCTAAAAAGTGTTAGTACTGTAAGTATTGTACTTATTACACACCAGCTGTTTGATTGTAGCATGCATCTTAGTTGACGTTTTCAGTAACACATTTGGTGTTTAAATCGCCATGTAAAATCGCTAATGCTAATCGCTAGCATGTATATGGCGTATCCAATGTGAATTAGCATCGAGCTAGCGCATTTTGAAAAGTGGAGGCTCATTTTTGAGCGCATTTTTTACAAAACATGCTTGCTTTGTTGACATGGACAATACACCTGTTTTCCTGCTAATGTTGTCGTAGTCAGGAAGTAGTCTTTGCCATTAAAATAAATGTACTAGTCGTTGAGTCCTAAAAAGTGTTAGTACTGTAAGTATTGTACTTATTACACACCAGCTGTTTGAGTGTAGCATATATCTGAGTTGACGTTTTCATTAAAACATTTGGTGTTTAAATCGCCATGTAAAGTCGCTAATGCTAATCGCTAGCATGTATATGGCACATCCAATGTTAATTAGCATCGAGCTAGCGCATTTTGAAAAGTGGGGGCTTTTTTTAAGACATGTTGGCTTTGTCTACATGGAAAATTGCAACATAACAAGCCTGTTTTCCTGCTAATGTTGTTGTAGTCAGGAAGAAGTCTTCGCCATTAAGATAAATGTACCAGTCGTTGAGTCCTAAAAAGTGTTGGTACTGTAGGTATTGTACTTATTACACACCAGCTGTTTGATCGTAACGTGCATCTTAGTTGTAGTTTTCATTAACACATTTTGGTGTTTAAATCGCCATGTAAAATCGCTAATGCTAATCGCTAGCATGTATATGGCATATCCAATGTTAATTAGCATCGAGCTAGCGCATTTTGCAAAGTGGGGGCTTTTTTTGAGCGCTTTTTTTAAGACATGCTTGCTTTGTCCATCTACATGGAAAATTGCAACATAACACGCCAGTTTTCCTGCTAATGTTGTATTGGTGAGGAAGTAGTCTTTGCCATTAAGATAAATGTGCCAGTCGTTGAGTCCTAAAAAGTGTTAATCCTCCAAGTATTGTTTATCGTATTATCGAGCTGGCGCACTTTGAAAAGTGGAAGCTTATTTTGGATTGTCCTTCCAGCGACGACCACGGCTTCAGTCCGCTGCACTGGGCCTGCAGGGAGGGGCGCGGCGGCGTGGTGGACATGCTCATCATGAGGGGCGCCCGCATCAACGTGATGAACCGCGGCGACGACACACCCCTGCATCTGGCCGCCAGTCACGGCCACGGCGACATCGTGGCTAAGGTACGCCCCCCCCCCCCACGTTATGACACCATGGCGACGACCTCACCTTTGCCTGAACTGTGTGCAGCTGATTCAGTGCAAAGCGGACCCAAACACCGTCAACGAACACGGGAACACGCCGCTGCACTACGCCTGCTTCTGGGGCAAAGAGGAGGTGGCGGAGGTAGCGACACGCCGCACTGACAGCGCCCTCTGCTGGACAGATTACATCAAACTAGGAGTTAAAGGGGAAGGAGGGTTAAAAATAGACATTTTTAAAGCAGTCTCAATTACTCACGTTTATTTGCTACTCAGGTGGTCTTGGAACTTCATCCCCCCAAATAGACGGGGTACACGCTACATAAATATATTTTGCGTATTTATTACCAAAGTTTTTTTTTTGGACATTGAGTTTATGCAACTTAATTTTTTGTGTTTAAATTTTGTGAACTGAATTTTTTACATCAAATCGTGCTGACACTTTCATTGGAAAAAAACATGTTAGCAAAATACGTGTTTAAAAATCAAGCATTTTGAAATTATACATTTTCAAGTTACAAAAAATGTTATACGCTAAATTTTTACTCAATTTTTTCTACAATTATTTTTTCTAAAAATTAATTTTTAAATACACTGAATGTTCCTACAATTATTTTTTTCTAACAATTATTTTTTTAAATACACTGAATTTTTCTAACAATGAATTTTAAAACAATGACAACACAATTTTTCTCCACTGAATTTTTCTAATGATGACTTTTTATACCCTGAATTATACATTTAACTTGAATACACATTTTTATACACTACATTTTTCATACACAAATTTTTTTATTCACTAAATTTCTATACGTTAAATGTGTAAACACAATTTTTCATACACTAAATTTTAGACAGTTTTTCATACTCCAAATTTTTCTAACAATTACTTTTCATACACTGAATTATTATGCACTGAATTGTTTACACCAAATTTTTCATACACAACATTTTTACACGCTAAATTTTTCTAACGGGAATTTTCCTTACAGTTAATATTATACACTGAATTCGTCTACAATTAATTTTTAGATACACTGAATTTTTCTCACAAAGAATTTTGAACCAATGACTTTTTATACACAACATTTTTCCAATGACTTGTTTTACACTGAATTATTATTCACTGAATTATACATTCAATTTCTATACCGTACACTACATTTTTATGCACTAAATTTCTATACATTAAATGTGTGTACACAATTTTTCATACACTACATTTTTATACACTAAATTTTTCTAATCACTTTTTATACATTGAACTATTATGCATTATTTTTTTTACACTACATTTTTATACACTGAATTTTTCATACACTACATTTTTATACGCTAAATTTTTCTAACGGTAATTTTTAAACAAATTTTTATACACTGAAATTTTATACACTCAATATTTCTAACGTGAATTTTTCTTACAGTGAATTTTATACACTGAATTTTTCTAAAATTAATTTTTTTAAATACACTGAATTTTTGTAACAAGAATTTTACAACAATGACTTTCTATACACAAAATTTTTCCAATGACGACTTGTTATTCACTGAATTATACATTCAATTTCGATACACTACATTTTTCATTCACTAAATGTCTATCCACTAAATTTATATACATTAAATGTGTATACACAATTTTTCATACGCTAAATTTTTCTAACAATTACTTTTTATACACTGAATTATTATGCAGTAATTTTTTTACACTACATTTTTATACACCAAATTTTTCATACACTACATTTTTATGAGATAACTTTTTCTGACAGGAATTTTTAAACGTTTAATTTTTACACACAAAATTTTTCTAACAATGAATTTATAAACACTGATTTTTTTACACTGAATTTTTGTAAGAGTGAATTTTTTAACGCTGAATTTTCAAACACTGAGCTTTTATACACAGACTTTTTCTAACACTGAATTAAAAAAAAAATGTAATTGAATTTTTGTACACTGATTTTTTAAACACAAAAAAAATCAATGAAATTAATTCAATTTTATGTACAAAACTTCAGTTCACAAAATTCAAACTGAATTTTTCAACATAATTCTTAAACGTTGAATGTTTATACACTAACTTTTTCTAAAAGTGAATTTTTAAACACTGAATTTTTCTAACATAGATTTTTTTAACGCTGAGTTTTGAAACACTGAGCTTTTATACCCTGATTTTTTTTTTAAATGAATAGTTTTAATTGAATTTTTATATACTGATTTTTTTACACTGAATTTAATTTTTTTTTGTTTTTTTTTTTTGCATTTTTGTACACTGACTTATTTACACAGAATTTTAAACTCAAAAAAATCTATGAAATTCATAAAATTATATGTACAAAAATTCAGTTCACAAAATTAAAACTGATCTTTTAAACACTGATTTTTTATACACAGAATTTTAATACACTACATTTTTCTACACTACATTTTTTTAACACAATTTTTATACTGTGAATTTCAAAACACACATTTTGATAAAAAAAAAGTTTTTTCAATTAAATTTTCAGCATAATTTGATGTAAAAAAAAATAATCTGTAAAAATCAATTCACAAAATTCGAAAGCAAAAAAAAAAAAGTGTTATATTAATTCAGTTACCAAAAAAAAACTTTAGTAAAAACAACACAAATTAACCTCTATAAAAATACATGTACATTACTAAAACATTTATTGGTGGTAACTTTGACCACAAAAAATAATTTGATGTCCACAATAAAATTTAACTTTAAGTTGTTCCACCAGATCTGATCCAGATTGACATAAATATCAATGAATCATCTCAGCATGTCATTTTGTGGTCTTCAAGTTACATTTGCGTTAAACTGAAAAACAAATATTTTCGAATTTTCTTTTGACGTGCCGCTGCTCATTCCATGACAAAGAAGGAGTTCTAAGGATTCTTGTTTGTGTTAATTCTTGAAGAATCTTTGTGCTCGTTTAGGACCTGCTGGACAGCGGTGCTGAGGTGTGTGTGTGCAACAGGTACGGACAGACGCCTCTGGACAAGGCCAAGCCCCGCTTGAGGCAAATTCTTCAAGGTGAGAAGTCACTAAGGAAGGTATTAAGTAGGGATCGGTCATCTATCGGTCTGTATCGGCCAGGTTTCCGTGAAAAATGACGTGATCGGACCATCACAAAAGCTGTCCCGTCTGTATTTACTTGTAGTACCTGGGTCGACAGCCAACTGTATATGTCCATACACAGTGTGGAGCCGCTCCCCTAAGTTAATCACCCTCCATTGCGGCAACTAAACATGCTACATGAGTAAGAGCAAGCAGAAGCAAACACGGAGGGACGCTAACCTCTAAGTTAGCTTGAAAGAACTGATGAAAAAAGTGCCCAGTAGAGTTTAGAAGAGTAGATGGAAGCATGTTTCAACAAAAAGTAAGAAAAATCAGGAGCAGGAGGAAGTACATGAAATATTCGTCGGCACATATGATACTGGCGGTCACGTCCAACCCGATGCCCTGACCCACCGTCAAAACATTTCAGGGAGATCGGAGCACATGTAAGGAAGTTATGACTGTTATAGTTTTTCACCACAAGGAGGCGAAAAATGCAGTTGCGTCCCACCCAACATCGAAATATTCCGGATGATCGGTCCATGTGGAAGGATGTTATTACTGATATATTTTTTCACCACAAGGGGGCGAAAAAAGACGCCACAGTCATGCAGTTGCATCCCACCCGAATACTTACAAATTTTCTGGAAGATCGGAGTATGTGTAAAGAAGTTATTACGTTATAGTTTTTCACCACAAGGGGGTGAAAAAAGACGCCACAGTAGTCACGCAGTTGCGTCCCACCCAACATCGAAATATTCCGGAAGATCGGTGCATGTGGAAGGATGTTATTACTGATAAATTTTTTCGCCACAAGGGGGCGAAAAAAGACGCCACAGTCACGCAGTTGCATCCCACCCGAATCCTTACAAATTTTCCGGAAGATTGGAGTATGTGTAAAGAAGTTATTACCGTTATAGTTTTTCACCACAAGGGGGTGAAAAAAGACGCCACAGTAGTCACGTAGTTGCGTCCCACCCAACATCGAAATATTCCAGAAGATCGGTCCATGTGGAAGGATGTTATTACTGATATATTTTTTCACCACAAGGGGGCGAAAAAAGACGCTGCAGTCATGCAGTTGCATCCCACCCGAATCCTTACAAATTTTCTGGAAGATCGGAGTATGTGTAAAGAAGTTATTACGTTATAGTTTTTCACCACAAGGGGGTGAAAAAAGACGCCACAGTGGTCACATAGTTGCGTCCCACCCAACATCGAAATATTCCGGGAGATCGGTGCATGTGGAAGGATGTTATTACTGATATATTTTTTCACCACAAGGGGGCGAAAAAAGACGCCACAGTCATGCAGTTGCATCCCACCCGAATACTTACAAATTTTCTGGAAGATCGGAGTATGTGTAAAGAAGTTATTACGTTATAGTTTTTCACCACAAGGGGGTGAAAAAAGACGCCACAGTAGTCACGCAGTTGCGTCCCACCCAACATCGAAATATTCCGGAAGATCGGTGCATGTGGAAGGATGTTATTACTGATAAATTTTTTCGCCACAAGGGGGCGAAAAAAGACGCCACAGTCACGCAGTTGCATCCCACCCGAATCCTTACAAATTTTCCGGAAGATTGGAGTATGTGTAAAGAAGTTATTACCGTTATAGTTTTTCACCACAAGGGGGTGAAAAAAGACGCCACAGTAGTCACGTAGTTGCGTCCCACCCAACATCGAAATATTCCAGAAGATCGGTCCATGTGGAAGGATGTTATTACTGATATATTTTTTCACCACAAGGGGGCGAAAAAAGACGCTGCAGTCATGCAGTTGCATCCCACCCGAATCCTTACAAATTTTCTGGAAGATCGGAGTATGTGTAAAGAAGTTATTACGTTATAGTTTTTCACCACAAGGGGGTGAAAAAAGACGCCACAGTAGTCACATAGTTGCGTCCCACCCAACATCGAAATATTCCGGGAGATCGGTGCATGTGGAAGGATGTTATTACTGATACATTTTTTCACCACAAGGGGGCGAAAAAAGACGCCACAGTCACGCAGTTGCATCCCACCCGAATCCTTACAAATTTTCTGGAAGATCGGAGTATGTGTAAAGAAGTTATTACGCTATAGTTTTTCACCACAAGGGGACGAAAAAAGACGCCGCAGTCATGCAGTTGCTTCTCACACAACCATCCAAATTTTCCGGAAGATCGGCGCATGTGTAAAGAAGTTATTACTGTTACAGTGTTCCACAACAAGGGGGCGAAGAAGGGCACTGCAGTAGTCAAGCAGTTGCGTCCCACCCAACACTCCGACCCACAATCCAAATTTTCCGGAAGATCGGAGCATGTGTAAGGAAGTTATTACTGTCATAGTGTTTTACCATAAGGGTGTCGCAGTAATCGTGCAGTTGCGCCCCACCAAACAACCGACCCAACATCCAAATATTCCGTAAGATCGGCGCATGTGTAAAAAAGTTATTACTGTTATAGTGTTTCACCACAAGGGGGCAAAAAAAGACGCCGCAGTTGCATCCCACCCAACCATCCAAATTTTCCGGAAGATCAACAAATGTGTAAGGAAGTTATTACTAATATGGTTTATCACCACAGGGGGGCGACAGATGACGCTGCAGTAGTCAAGCAGTTGCGTCCCACCCAACACCCGACCCACCATCCAATTATTCCGTAAGATCGGCGCATGTGTAAAGAAGTTATTACTGTTATAGTTTTTCACCACAAGGGGGCGAAAAAAGACGCCGCGGTCATGCAGTTGCATCCCACCCAACCATCCAAATTTTCCGGAAGATCAACACATGTGTAAGGAAGTTATTACTGTTATAGTTTTTTACCACAGGGGGGCGACAAATGACGCTGCAGTAGCCAAGCAGTTGCGTCCCACCCAACATGCCGACCCCCCATCCAAATATTCCATACGATCGGCGCATGTGTAAGGAAGTTATAACTGTTATAGTGTTTTACCATAAGGGGGCGAAAAAGGGTGTCTCAGTAATCGTGCAGTTGCGTCTCACCCGAATCCTTACAAATTTTCCGGAAGATCGCAGCATGTGTAGGGAAGTTATTACTGTTATAGTTTTTCACCACAAGGGGGTGAAAAAAGACACCGCAGTAGTCATGCAGTTGCGTCCCACCCAACACCCCGAACCACCGTCCAAATTTTCCAGAAGATTGGAGCATGTGTAAGGAAGTTCTTACTGTTTTAGTTTTTCACCACAAGGTGGCGAAAAACGACGCCGCAGTCATGCATTTGCGTCCCGCCCAACCATCCAAATATTCCGGAAGATTGGAAAATGTGTAAGGAAGTTATTACTCATAGCGTTTCACTATAAGAAGACGAGAAAAGGTGTCGAAGTAGTCATGCAATTGCATCCCACCCAACATCCAAATTTTCCGGAAGATCGGAGCATGTGTAAAAAAGTTATTACTGTTATAGTTTTTCAACACAAGGTGGCGAAAAAAGACGTCATGCAGTTGCGTCCCATCCTACACGCCGACCCACCATCCAAATTTTCCGGAAGATCGGAGAATGTGTAAGGAAGTTATAACTGTTATAGTGTTTTACCATAAGGGGGCGAAAAAGGGTGTCTCAGTAATCGTGCAGTTGCGTCCCACCCGAATCCTTACAAATTTCCCGGAAGATCGCAGCATGTGTAGGGAAGTTATTACTGTTATAGTTTTTCACCACAAGGGGGTGAAAAAAGACACCGCAGTAGTCATACAGTTGCGTCCCACCCAACACCCCGAACCACCGTCCAAATTTTCCAGAAGATTGGAGCATGTGTAAGGAAGTTCTTACTGTTTTAGTTTTTCACCACAAGGTGGCGAAAAACGACGCCGCAGTCATGCATTTGCGTCCTGCCCAACCATCCAAATATTCCGGAAGATTGGAAAATGTGTAAGGAAGTTATTACTCATAGTGTTTCACTATAAGAAGACGAGAAAAGGTGTCGAAGTAGTCATGCAATTGCATCCCACCCAACATCCAAATTTTCCAGAAGATCGGAGCATGTGTAAAAAAGTTATTACTGTTATAGTTTTTCAACACAAGGTGGCGAAAAAAGACGTCATGCAGTTGCGTCCAATCCTACACGCCGACCCACCATCCAAATTTTCCGGAAGATCGGAGAATGTGTAAGGAAGTTATTACTGTTATAGTTTTTCACCACAGGGGGGCGACAGATGGCACTGCAGTAGTCAAGCAGTTGCGTCCCACCCAACATGCCGACCCCCCATCCAAATATTCCGTAAAATCGGCGCATGTGTAAGGAAGTTATAACTGTTATAGTGTTTTCCCATAAGGGGGCGAAAAAGGGTGTCTCAGTAATCATGCAGTTGCGTCCCACCCGAATCCTTACAAATTTCCCGGAAGATCGCAGCATGTGTAGGGAAGTTATTACTGTTATAGTTTTTCACCACAAGGGGGTGAAAAAAGACACCGCAGTAGTCATGCAGTTGCGTCCCACCCAACACCCCGAACCACCGTCCAAATTTTCCAGAAGATTGGAGCATCTGTAAGGAAGTTCTTACTGTTTTAGTTTTTCACCACAAGGTGGTGAAAAACGACGCCGCAGTCATGCATTTGCGTCCCGCCCAACCATCCAAATATTCCGGAAGATTGGAAAATGTGTAAGGAAGTTATTACTCATAGTGTTTCACTATAAGAAGACGAGAAAAGGTGTCGAAGTAGTCATGCAATTGCATCCCACCCAACATCCAAATTTTCCGGAAGATCGGAGCATGTGTAAAAAAGTTATTACTGTTATAGTTTTTCAACACAAGGTGGCGAAAAAAGACGTCATGCAGTTGCGTCCCATCCAACACGCCGACACACCATCCAAATTTTCCAGAAGATCGGAGAATGTGTAAGGAAGTTATTAGTGTTATAGTTTTTCACCACAGGGGGGCGACAGATGGCACTGCATTAGTCAAGCAGTTGCGTCCCACCCAACATGCCGACCCACCATCCAAATTTTCCGGATGATCGGAGAATGTGTAAGGAAGTTATTAGTGTTATAGTTTTTCACCACAGGGGGGCGACAGATGGCACTGCAGTAGCCAAGCAGTTGCGTCCCACCCAACATGCCGACCCCCCATCCAAATATTCCGTAAGATCGGCGCATGTGTAAGGAAGTTATAACTGTTATAGTGTTTCACCATAAGGGGGCGAAAAAGGGTGTCTCAGTAATCATGCAGTTGCATCCCACCCAACAACCCGACCCACCATCCAAATATTCCGGAGGATCGGAGCATTTATAAAGGATGTTATTACTGTAATAGTTTTTCCAACACAAGGGGGCGAAAAAAGACGCCGTAGTCATGCAGTTGCGTCCCAGCCAACACAGCGACCCACCATCAGAAATTTCAGGAAGATCGGAGTATGCGGAAGGAAGTTAAGACAGTTATTATGTTTCACCACAAGGGGGCGATAAAGGCGCAACTGTGTTAATTTTGTTGACGAAAAATTTTCGTCATAGTTATCGTCTTTTTTCTGACTAAAACGAGATAATAACTAAATAAGAAATAATTTACGTGGACTAAGACGATGACGAGGTGTATTGACATATTCGTCAACGAATAAAAACGAGACGAAAATGTCTGCCAGAGACGAAATCCAATCGGAACTCATTTCGTTCGGAAGGAGTTGGGAAGAGAACCAATCAGAGCGACGTGGTAAGGAAGTTACGTAAACGTAGTTGGCGTTTGAGACTGCTGAAGACAACATGTCAACGCCGGGGAGGAAGAGGAGAGAGGACATATGGGGACATTTTATATCTGAGGTCAAAGATAACAAGACGCAGTGTAAGAAATGTAGCGCGAGGATTACCGGGAAAAACACAACAAAGTTGAAGCGACATTTACAGTCCAATCACCCCGAAATCCACACACAGGTAAGCATTTTCCACAACATACAACTCACTCCACGTCATCTCGTTTATTACACGGCTTACTCGTGAAATACTACATTTGAGACGTGATTTTCATCAAAATACGACTTGATTTTTCCACTGTTTTGCTTTGACTTTCAGAAATTGAAGGGAAAGTTGACATATTACCCTTTAGTCGACTAAATCTACTGTAGTTTTCGTCAACTACAATCTTATGATGTTTCGTCAACTAAAACTAGACTAAAACTAAAACAATTTAAATAACTAAATTACGACTATTTAGTCAAAAGACTATGACTAAAACCTAATCAAATTTTGCTGTCAAAATTAACACTGAGGCGCAACTCATTTGGCCAAAGTCCCTCGGGAAGTTTGTAATAGTTTGACCCTTTTTTCCACCGAAAAATGGCCAAAAACAATTAAAGCAAAGTTTGGCGCCATACCAGGCAAACATTTTATAGCGTAGCAATTTATCAAAGCCTGTATCAGGGGTAGGGAACCTATGGCTCTAGAGCCAGATGTGGCTCTTTTGATGACAGCATCTGGCTCTTGGATAAATCTTAGATGACATTGCTTAACACGATAATTATGAATAATTTCGCTGGAATTCACAGTACTAAAAATAAAGTTCAAAATACAAAACATTCTCATGCATTTAAATCCATCCATCCGTTTCCTACCGCACCTGTTCAAGAAGTCACATCAATGGTAAGAAATATTTTATTGCTGCGGGGTCGTTCTCCCAGGAAGGCAGACGGACTACTCGGGACATGGCATTTAGGTAAAAACATGACTTAA
>NC_084614.1:82394139-82419139 GCF_033978795.1 Nerophis ophidion | reverse complement strand
ATAGATCATCTATATGAAAGGAATGCTTTGCTGATTTTAGAACTCTACAGAAAACACTTGCCAAAGATCATCTATTTGACATGAATGATCTGCTGTTTTTAAATACTTAATGCAAAAACAATTGTCAAAGATCATCTATACAACAGGAATTCTCTGCTGTTTTTAGAATGCTACTGAAACAACACTTATCAAAGATCATTTATATAATTAGAGCACTGCTGTTTTAAGCACTTTGTGCAAAAACACTACAAAGATCATAAATATGACAAGAATCCTCTGCCGTTTTTAGGCACTTACAGCACAAACACTATACAAATATAATCTATGACAACAATCTGCTGTTTTTAGGCACTTACTGCAAAACACTATACAAAGATCATCTATATGACAGAAACACTGCTTTTTTAAGCACTTAAAGCCAAAAAAAAATTACAAAGATCCTCTACACAACAGAAACGCTTGCTGTTTTTAGGCACTTGCTGCAAAAAAAACACTATACAAAGATTCTCTATATGACAGAAACACTACTGTTTTTAAGCAATTACTGCATAAACACTATACAAAGATCCTCTGATATAAATGCTTTGCTGTTCTTATAATGCTACTGAAAAAACACTTGTCAAAGATCATTTATATAACAGGAGCACTCTGCTGTTTTTAATCTATGACAAACACTATGCTGTTTTTAGGCACTTACTGTAAAAACATTATACAAAGATCATCTAAATGACAGAAACTCTGTTTTTAAGCACTTACTGCAAAAACACTATATAGAGATCATCCATATGACAAGAACGCTCTGCTGTTTTTAGGCACTTGCAGCAAAAACACTATACAAAGATCCTCGATATTGATTGATTGATAAGTTTGACATCTTAAAGAATGGAATCAATGGAATCCTTTAAAAAAATCAAATGGATGGCACAAAAAGCCAAAAAGGTTTGTTTCCATTGTGGTCCCATGACAGAAACACTGCTGTTTTTAAGCAATTACTGCAAAAACACTATACAAAGATCCTCTAATAACAAAAATATGATGCTGTTTTTAGGCACTTACTGCAAAAACACTAAACAAAGATCATCTAAATGACAGAAACTCTGTTTTTAAGCACTTACTGCAAAAACACTACATAGAGATCATCTATATGACAGGAAGGCTCTGATGTTTTTAAGCACTTGCTGCAAAAACACTACACAAAGATCCTCTATATTGATTGATTGAAAAGTTGAAATCTTAAAGAATTGATACCATTTAATGCTTTAAAAAAAGCAAATGGATAGCACTAAAAGCCAAAAAGCTTGTTTCCATTGTGGTCCCATGACAGAAACACTGCTGTTTTTAAGCAATTACTGCAAAAACACTATACAAAGATCCTCTAATAACAAAAATATGATGCTGTTTTTAGGCACTTGCTGCAAAAACACTAAACAAAGATCATCTAAATGAGAGAAACTCTGTTTTTAAGCACTTACTGCAAAAGCACTCGTCAAAGATCATCTATGACGGAAATGCTCTGCTGTTTTTGGGCACTTACTGTAAAAACACTTAACAAAGATCATCTATATGACAGAAACTGTTTAAGCACTTACTGCAAAAACACTACA
Organism: Nerophis ophidion; assembly: GCF_033978795.1. Classification (NCBI taxonomy): domain Eukaryota; kingdom Metazoa; phylum Chordata; class Actinopteri; order Syngnathiformes; family Syngnathidae; genus Nerophis; species Nerophis ophidion. Next base: position 82,417,535 of record NC_084614.1, on the reverse strand, counting down.
TAGAGATCATTTATATGACAGGAAGGCTCTGATGTTTTTAAGCACTTGCTGCAAAAACACTACACAAAGATCCTTTATATTGATTGATTGAAAAGTTTGAAATCTTAAAGAATTGATACCATTTAATGCTTTAAAAAAAGCAAATGGATACCACAAAAAGCCAAAAATGTTTGTTTCCATTGTGGTCCCATGACAGAAACACTGCTTTTTTTAAGCAATTACTGCAAAAACATTATACAAAGATCCTCTAATAACAAAAATATGATGCTGTTTTTAGGCACTTGCTGCAAAAACACTAAACAAAGATCATCTAAATGACAGAAACTCTGTTTTTAAGCACTTACTGCAAAAACACTACATAGAGATCATCTATATGACAGGAAGGCTCTGATGTTTTTAAGCACTTGCTGCAAAAACACTACACAAAGATCCTCTATATTGATTGCTTGAAAAGTTGAAATCTTAAAGAATTGATACCATTTAATGCTTTAAAAAAAGCAAATGGATAGCACTAAAAGCCAAAAAGCTTGTTTCCATTGTGGTCCCATGACAGAAACACTGCTGTTTTTAAGCAATTACTGCAAAAACACTATACAAAGATCCTCTAATAACAAAAATATTATGCTGTTTTTAGGCATTTGCTGCAAAAACACTAAACAAAGATCATCTATATGAGAGAAACTCTGTTTTTAAGCACTTACTGCAAAAGCACTCGTCAAAGATCATCTATGACGGAAATGCTCTGCTGTTTTTGTGCACTTACTGTAAAAACACTATAAAAAAATCAACTACACGTCATTTTCATAACAGGAGCACTCTGCTGTTTTTAAGCACTCAGTGCAAAAACACTATACAAAGATCCTCTAATAACAAAAATATGATGCTGTTTTTAGGCACTTGCTGCAAAAACACTAAACAAAGATCATCTATATGAGAGAAACTCTGTTTTTAAGCACTTACTGCAAAAGCACTCGTCAAAGATCATCTATGACAGAAATGCTCTGCTGTTTTTGGGCACTTACTGTAAAAACACTATCAAAAGATCCGCCACACGTCATTTTCATAACAGGAGCACTCTGCTGTTTTTAAGCACTCAGTACAAAAACACTATACAAAGATCATCAATATGCCAGGAATGCTCTGCTGTACTTGAACTGACCTGATGCCTAAAAATAGCTCCCGCTCTCAGGTGTCTCTGGAGGGCCTCCGGCCGACCATCCCGCCGGGGATCTCTCCTCACATCTGCAAGCTGATGAGGCTCTGCATGAACGAGGACGCCGCCAAGAGACCCAAGTTTGACATGATCGTGCCCATCTTGGAGAAAATGCAAGACAAGTAAACGCTGTGCCGCTGTAAATAATCTCACTTTAACCACCCGCTAAATATAACGTCCTAATTTAAGTCCTCGCTGATTTTTTATTTTTTTTGTGGAAAACTCAAGTGACTAATTAGTCACTTGTACAAAAAATGAGTGTGTATAAATATGTTTTTGGTACTCCAGCAACCAAACAGCATTGCAATAAAGGTTTTATATTTATGTTTATTTTTCTCTGTGTGCTTTTTTTTCCAAATATGGCGCCTCGGAGTGGGCGTGCACCAGGGGTGTCCAAGGTGTGGCCCGGGGGCCTGTTTGCGGCCCGCAGCACATCATTCTAAAAGTACCAAAAAAAATTATGTTTTTTTTAAACAATAAAAAGTGGAATAAAAGAGCACATTGGTCAAATGCAACCAGAAAAAGTTGCATTGTTGACTCTAATAACACAATTTTTGCAATAATTTCTTAAAAAAATAATAATGAATAAAAATCAATGTTGCTATAAATTATTGATTGATTTAAGGACAAAAAGGACATAAATACAACAAACGTAAAAACATGAAAATTAGAAAAAAAGGTTTCCATACTAATTATATACTAATACTACTTATCCTATTGATTCTTATTATAAATATACTAAACCAATTACAATATATATTATCTGAAGCTGATATAAATGGTCCCTAGTGTGTGAATGTTGTCTGTCTATCTGTGTTGGCCCTGTGGTGAGGGGGCGACTTGTCCAGGGTGTACACCGCCTTCCGCCAGATTGTAGCTGGGATAGGCGCCAGCGCCCCCTGCGAACCCAAAAGGGAATAAGCGGTAGGAAATGGATGGATGATATAAAGATTTATGTGTTGAATGAAAAATATTTTTTTTTTTTTTAAAAAGCATGACCGTTTGAGTGGAGCACTTTTGGATCCCTAAGGATTTTAGTGGAATTTAATAACGGTCTTTGCTATAAAAAAAATATATATTAAAAAAAAAATTCTAATCAATTTTGCTATTAATTATTGACCTATTTAGGGATCCAATAACTTCACATTAAATATTTGACTTTAAAAATCTTTTCGGGAAAAATATTGTCTGTTTTGTATTTTGCCTCAAAAACTACGGTTTGGACAAAAAGCTCGTAAAAAGTAAAATAAATAATTCAGTAGAATTAGCGATTCAAGGGTTTTATGAAAACAATAATATATGACTTATTTTGAACCCTGTTTAAATCTGAAACCCTTCGGGGTCCCTAAGACCTAACTTGAGGGAGACCCAACAATTTAAAAAAAAAAAAAGTGTATATTGTATCGGTTTTTAAAATAAAAATATGAAAATGGCCCTCGATTGCTTTGATTTTTTTCAGTGTGCGGCCCTCAGTGGAAAAAGTTTGGACACCCCTGGCGTACACCTATCTGAGGACACAGCCAATAGGAGACACAGCCAATAGGAGACACAGCAAATAGGGGAGACAGCCAATAGGGGAGACAGCCAATAGGGGAGACAGCCAATAGGAGACACAGCCAATAGGAGACACAGCCAATAGGAGACACAGCCAATAAAAAGACAGCCAATAGGAGACACAGCCAATAGGAGACACAGCCAATAGGACACAGCCAATAGGAGACACAGCCAATAGGAGACACAGCCAATAAAAAGACAGCCAATAGGAGACACAGCCAATAGGAGACACAGCCAATAGGAGACACAGCCAATAGGAGACACAGCCAATAGGACACACAGCCATTAGGAGACACAGCCAATAGGAGACACAGCCAATAGGAGACACAGCCAATAGGAGACACAGCCAATAGGAGACACAGTCAATAGGAGACACAGCCAATAGGAGACACAGTCAATAGGAGACACAGCCAATAGGAGACACAGCCAATAGGAGACACAGCCAATAGGAGACACAGCCAATAGGAGACAGCCAATAAAAAGACAGCCAATAGGAGACAGCCAATAGGAGACACAGCCAATAAAAAGACAGCCAATAGGAGACACAGCCAATAGGAGACAGCCAATAGGAGACACAGCCAATAGGAGACACAGCCAATAGGAGACACAGCCAATAGGAGACACAGCCAATAGGAGACACAGCCAATAAAAAGACAGCCAATAGGAGACACAGCCAATAGGAGACAGCCAATAGGAGACACAGCCAATAGGAGACACAGCCAATAGGAGACACAGCCAATAGGAGACACAGCCAATAGGAGACACAGCCAATAAAAAGACAGCCAATAGGAGACACAGCCAATAGGAGACAGCCAATAGGAGACACAGCCAATAGGAGACACAGCCAATAGGGGAGACAGCCAATAGGAGACACAGCCAATAGGAGACACAGCCAATAAAAAGACAGCCAATAGGAGACACAGCCAATAGGAGACGCAGCCAATAGGAGACGCAGCCAATAGGAGACGCAGCCAATAGGAGACGCAGCCAATAGGAGACGCAGCCAATAGGAGACGCAGCCAATAGGAGACACAGCCAATAGGAGACACAGCCAATAGGAGACACAGCCAATAGGAGACACAGCCAATAGGAGACACAGCCATTAGGAGACACAGCCAATAGGAGACACAGCCAATAGGAGACACAGCCAATAGGAGACACAGCCAATAGGAGACACAGCCAATAGGAGACGCAGCCAATAGGAGACGCAGCCAATAGGAGACGCAGCCAATAGGAGACGCAGCCAATAGGAGACACAGCCAATAGGGGAGACAGCCAATAGGGGAGACAGCCAATAGGAGACACAGCCAATAGGAGACACAGCCAATAAAAAGACAGCCAATAGGAGACACAGCCAATAGGAGACACAGCCAATAGGACACAGCCAATAGGAGACACAGCCAATAGGAGACACAGCCAATAGGAGACACAGCCAATAGGAGACGCAGCCAATAGGAGACGCAGCCAATAGGAGACGCAGCCAATAGGAGACGCAGCCAATAGGAGACGCAGCCAATAGGAGACACAGCCAATAGGAGACACAGCCAATAGGGGAGACAGCCAATAGGAGACACAGCCAATAGGAGACACAGCCAATAGGAGACACAGCCAATAGGAGACACAGCCAATAGGAGACACAGCCAATAGGAGACACAGCCAATAGGAGACACAGCCAATAGGAGACGCAGCCAATAGGAGACACAGCCAATAGGAGACACAGCCAATAGGAGACACAGCCAATAGGAGACACAGCCAATAGGGGAGACAGCCAATAGGGGAGACAGCCAATAGGGGAGACAGCCAATAGGAGACACAGCCAATAGGAGACACAGCCAATAAAAAGACAGCCAATAGGAGACACAGCCAATAGGAGACACAGCCAATAGGACACAGCCAATAGGAGACACAGCCAATAGGAGACACAGCCAATAGGAGACACAGCCAATAGGAGACACAGCCAATAGGAGACACAGCCAATAGGAGACACAGCCAATAGGAGACACAGCCAATAGGAGACAGCCAATAAAAAGACAGCCAATAGGAGACACAGCCAATAGGAGACACAGAGACACAGCCAATAGGAGACACAGCCAATAGGAGACACAGAGACACAGCCAATAGGAGACACAGCCAATAGGAGACACAGCCAATAAAAAGACAGCCAATAGGAGCGAAGGATCCCAAAGACAAGTCCGGATTTATGATGGCATTTGCATTTTTTGTCACACAACCTAAACAATTTTGTTTAAGAAAATCGTAGAATTTTAAATATAAATGTTTATGAAACAAAGTGGCGATTTTTTAACCTTTTTTTTATTATTTTGAACGTTTACTGCATAATAAGTAGTCAAAAAGTACACGTAGAAACATTTCCGGTAAAACAACAACAACATCCGGAATTTTTGTTCCTATATGATTTCTCATCTTTGTTATACCGGCTAAATTCATAATGTGAAAATAAAATGTTCCCATTACAGCAGGGGTGTCCAAACTTTTTCCACTGAGGGCCGCACACTGAAAAATCAAAACAAGCGGGGGCCATTTTCATATGTTTTATTTTAAAAACCAATACAATATATGTATAAAAAATATACATTTAGGCCTCCACTCAGTTATGATCCCGGAGACCCCAAAGGGTTTTGTTCAAAAAAAATATTAAAAATGTGTCAATATTCAGTATTATTATCAAAGTATTAAATCTCTAAATCAACATTAGGAAAAAAATTGAAAAAACACAAAATATTCAATATTTTCACCCAATAACTTTTTGGGTGGAATATTTGAGATTATATAATAATCGGAGCCTTAATTTTGGATTTTGATTCATTATTATTTTTACAGCAATGACACTTAAAAACAAATCACACAAAAATAATTGTGGATCCAAGTGTTAAAAAATTAATTATACTTTATTTATACTGTTTACTTTTAGCACAATAATCTCCAGATCAACTTCAGATATATCCGTCAATTTTAAGTTTTATTGTCGTTAATGTTTTGTTTGTTTTAGACCCTTCTTTAAAAAAAAACAGCTCATTTTTTTATATGGCAAAACACAAAATATGCAACATTTTCCCCAAAAAATATCTCAAAGTGGAATATCTAATGTGACGTAATTGAAGCCTCGAATAGGTCAATAATTCATAATGACATTAATCTTGATTCATTTTTTTTTTTTAAAGAAAGAAACAACATGCATGGCAGCTTTGTGTTATTAAAGCATTGCAACATTTTCTTGTTACATTTGACAACCAAACAATTAAACAAGGCGACACGGTAAAGAATCTGGGTATTATCTTCCACCAAACTCTCTCCTTTGAGTCACACATTAAAAGCGTTACTAAAACGGCCTTCTTTCATCTCCGTAATATCGCTAAAATTTGCTCCATTCTGTCCACTAAAGACGCTGAGATCATTATCCATGCGTTTGTTACGTCTCGTTTCGATTACTGTAACGTATTATTTTCGGGTCTCCCCATGTCTAGCATTAAAAGATTACAGTTGGTACAAAATGCGGCTGCTAGACTTTTGACAAGAACTAGAAAGTTTGATCATATTACGCCTGCACTGGCTTCCTGTGCACTTAAGATGTGATTTTAAGGCTTTACTGCCTACGTATAAAATACTTCACATGCTAACATATGCAGTCCTCTCCAAGGTTTCTCATAGTCATCATTGTCACTGTCACCTACATCCCCACTGCGGTGACTTTTTCCTTGCTATTATGTGGGCCTACCGAGGATGTCGTTGTGGTTTGTGCAGCCCTTTGAGACACTAGTGATTTAGGGCTGTATAAATAAACATTGATTGATTGAAACATTTCCGGTAGGACAACAACAACTTCCGGAATGTTGGTTCCTATATGATTTCTCTTCTTTGTTACACAGCATGAACATATAACATATGAAATAAAATAAAAATCCCCATTACAGTGGAAAAGAAATGACTGTAAAACTTTTACCTTCTTCAAAAAGTTCCTTGTCGTCCAAGCCCGAGGTTGACGCGCCGCCATTTTTCATGTCCCACTTCCGTGTTTGTTGTCCCTCCTTCAGACCCATTTATATGTAACTAACCCGATATTTGTTAAATCGCCACGATGTACAATGTTTACCCAGCAAAATAACAGTGTCTGGTTTAGTAAGGTCATTTTCAGTGTGAGTAATTGTCGACGGAACTTAATGGATGCATTATTGCAGCAAAATTCCATTGTATGAACTTGGCGCCTCGGAGTGGGCGTATACCTATCTGAGGAGACAGCCAATAGGAGACAGCTCATAAGAGACAGCCAATAGGAGACAGCCAATAGCAGACAGCCAATAGGAGCGTAGGATACTAAAGATTATTTTTTTAAATATTTATTTATCAATGTCAACGTTTACAAACAGTTGAGGAACAATCATTAAAATAAGTCCAACAACAGTATAACACATTATAAATCATTATAAAAACAGTACAAAACAATGCCAGTATTCAAAGTAACAAAAATAGAATACAAAAAATTATATATATAATAAACAGGATCCTAAATATTAGTCCGTATTTACGGTTGCGTTTGCGTTTTTTTGTCACACAACCTAAACAGTTTTGTCCAAGAAAATCGTTGAATTTTAAATACACATTTGTATGAAACAAAGTGGTGATTTTGAACGTTTGCCTCATTCCAAATAGTCCGTCTTGTCAAAAAAGTTATTGTGCAAACATTTCCGGTAGGACAACAACAACTTCCGGAACTTTAGAGTTCCTATATGATTTCTCTTCTTTGTTATACCGCCTAAATTCATACAACATATGAAAATAAAATGTTGCCATTACAGTGAAAAAAACGACTGTAAAACTTTTACCTTCTTCAAATGGTTCCTTGACGCGTCGCCATTTTCATATCCCACTTCCGTTTTTGTGTTCCCTCCTTCAGACGTATTTATACATCCCTAACCCAACATTATTCGACTCGTCAGAATGTAAAATGTGTACCCAGCAAAATAACAATGTCTGATTTAGTAACGTTAATCTTAAACTTGATTAAATTGTCGACAGAACTCGACTTGTGCAGCCACTTCCGGTTCCACACGGACTTATATAGGGCGGGACACACAACAGTCGCCAACACTATTAAATATTTTAATACTATTAAATGTTTTAAATTCACATTTTGACTGCATTTGACCTTGTGAATAAATAATAAAAATAACTAAATGAATTAATCACTTTATTGTCGTCGTTCAGCAAAAGAAAAAGAAAATAAGTGGCTGATTGTCACGTGCAGGCCGCAGGATGACGCAGCATCAGGACCAGCCGGGCTCACGTCACGTGACTTGGGAAAACTACGCCAATTCATTTCTTTTTCTTCTTCTTTGCCATCTATCTGTAGCTACATGCGTCAAAAATGAAAGAAAGGATGCCAACAACGCCATATTATTGATAAACAACCAGGTGTCCTTTATTTGACATCACTCCCCCCACTCCCACCCGCCCCCCTCGTCCTTGGAAGTGTTTTTGCTCTGCATCACCGAGACTTGCAGCATCATCGCCCCGCTCTGACCTCAGGTAAGTCTTCTGATTAAAAAAAATAACAATATATTTTTTAAAAAGCACTGGATTTGACATATGTTGTGATAAACCCTTGTTGTGTCCCTCAAGTCATCATGCTGCCGCCCGTGTTTGTTGTGTGCGGCGTCCTGGCAGGTGAGCATCGATAAGTAGTGTCCAAACTTTTTGGGGCGAATGAATACAAATTGAAGGATTTTGTTCAAACCCCGTTTCCATATGAGTTGGGAAATTGTGTTAGATGTAAATATAAACAGAATACAATGATTTGCAAATCCTTTTCAAGCCATATTCAGTTGAATATGCTACAAAGACAACATATTTGATGTTCAAACTCATAAACTTTATTTTTTTTGCAACTAATAATTAACTTAGAATTTCATGGCTGCAACATGTGCCAAGGTAGTTGGGAAAGGGCATGTTCACCACTGTGTTACATCACCTTTTCTTTTAACAACACTCAATAAACGTTTGGGAACTGAGGAAACTAATTGTTGAAGCTTTGAAAGTGGAATTCTTTCCCATTCTTGTTTTATGTAGAGATTCAGTCGTTCAACAGTCCGGGGTCTCCGCTGTCCTATTTTACGCTTCACACATTTTCCATGGGAGACAGGTCTGGACTGCAGGCTGGCCAGGAAAGTACCTGCACTCTTTTACTATGAAGCCAGGCTGTTGTAAAACGCGACTTGGCATGGTCTTGCTGAAATAAGCAGGGGCGTCCATGATAACGCTGCTTGGATGACAACATATGTTGCTCCAAAACCTGTATGTACCTTTCAGCATTAATGGTGCCTTCACAGACGTGTAAGTTACCCATGCCTTGGGCACTAATGCACCCCCATACCATCACACATGCTGGCTTTTACACTTTGCGCCTACAACAATTCGGATGGTTATTTTCCTCTTTGTTCCGGAGGACACGACGTCCACAGTTTCCAAAAACAATTTGAAATGTGGACTCGTCAGACCACAGAACACTTTTCCACTTTGCATCAGTCCATCTTAGATGATCTCGGGCCCAGAGAAGCCAGTGACGTTTCTGGATGTTGTTGATAAATGGCTTTCACTTTGCATGGTAGAGCTTTAACTTGCACTTACAGATGTAGCGACCAGCTGTAGTTACTGACAGTGGTTTTATGAAGTGTCCCTGAGCCCATGTGGCGATATCCTTTACACACTGATGTCGGTTTTTGATGCAGTACTGCCTGAGGGATCAAAAGTCCGTAATATCATGGCTTACGTGCAGTGATTTCTCCAGATTCTATGAACTTTTTGATGATTTTACGGACTATTTGTTATGAGGTAAACGTTCAAAATCGCCACTTTGTTTTATACAAATGTGTATTTAAAATTCTACGATTTGTAAGTTACCCAAGCCTTGGGCACTAATACACCCCCCTCCCCCCATAAGTCACAGATGTGCCTAGAACAATCCGGATGGTTCTTTTCCTCCTTGGTTCGTAGGACACGACGTCCACGGTTTTCAAAAAAAAAATTGAAATGTGGACTCATCGGACCACAGAACACTTTTCCACTTTGCATCAGTCCATCTTGGATGAGGTCGGGACCAGTGAAGCCGGCGACGTTTCTGGGTGTTGTTGATAAATGGTTGTGGCTTTGCATAGTAGAGTTTTTTTTGCAAGTCCTTTTCAAGTTATATTTAATTGAATAGACCGCAAAGACAAGATATTTAATGTTTGGGGCCTTTTTACCACTGTGTTACATGGCCTTTCCTTTCAACAAGCGTTCCAGCATCGTCTTGCTGAAATAAGCAGGGGCGTCCATGATAACGTTGCTTGGATGACAACATATGTTGCTCCAAAAACCTGTATGTACCTTTCAGTATTAATGGTGCCTTCACAGATGTGTAAGTTACCCATGCCTTGGGCACTAATAATTTTACAACCAAACACCTCAGAGTCACAAACTTGGTATTTGACAAATGCTAACAGTTAGCTTGCTAGCATTTAGGTACTTTTAAACATGTACACTATAGTCATATGAATTGGTAGTTGATACATGCTAACTCTTAACATGCTAACTTTTACTTGTCACTTGCTAAATGTACATGCTAACTTTTTTAGCCAATTTTACAGCCGAGAGTCACAACTTGGTACTTGAAAAATGCTAACTGTTCGCTTGCTAACCATTTAGCTACTTTTAAACATGTATGCTATAGTCATATGAATCAGATACATGATATATGCTAACTGTTAACAGGCTAACTTTTACTTGTCACTTGCTAAATGTACATGCTAACTTTTTTAGCCAATTTTACAGCCGAGAGTCACAACTTGGTACTTGAAAAATGCTAACTGTTCGCTTGCTAACCATTTAGCTACTTTTAAACATGTATGCTATAGTCATATGAATCAGATACATGATATATGCTAACTGTTAACAGGCTAACTTTTACTTGTCACTTGCTAAATGTACATGCTAACTTTTTTAGCCAATTTTACAGCCGAGAGTCACAACTTGGTACTTGAAAAATGCTAACTGTTCGCTTGCTAACCATTTAGCTACTTTTAAACATGTATGCTATAGTCATATGAATCAGATACATGATATATGCTAACTGTTACCAGGCTAACTTTTACTTGTCACTTGCTAAATGTACAAGCTATCTTTTTTTTTGCCAAATTTACAGGCGAACACCTCAGAGTCACAAACTTGGTACTTGACAAATGCTAACAGTTAGCTACTTTTCAACATGTACACAATAGTCATATGACTTGGTACTTGATACATGCTAACTGTTAACACGCTAACTTTTACTCATCACCTGCTAGACTTTTTTAGCCAATTTTACAGCCGAGAGTCACAACTTGGTGCTTGACAAATGCTAACTGTTTGCTTGCTAACCATTTAGCCATTTTTAAACATGTACGCTATAGTCATATGAATTGGATATGTGATATCTGCTAACGGTTAACTTGCTAACTTTTACTTGTCACTCGCTAAATATACATGCTAACTTTTTAGCCAATTTTATAGCCGAGAGTCACAACTTGGTACTTGAAAAATGCTAACTGTTCGCTTGCTAACCATTTAGCTACTTTTAAACATGTATGCTATAGTCATATGAATCGGATACATGATATATGCTAACTGTTAACAGGCTAACTTTTACTTGTCACTTGCTAAATGTACAAGCTATCTTATTTTTAGCCAAATTTACAGGCGAACACCTCAGAGTCACAAACTTGGTACTTGACAAATGCTAACAGTTAGCTACTTTTCAACATGTACACAATAGTCATATGACTTGGTACTTGATACATGCTAACTGTTAACACGCTAACTTTTACTCATCACCTGCTAGACTTTTTTAGCCAATTTTACAGCCGAGAGTCACAACTTGGTGCTTGACAAATGCTAACTGTTTGCTTGCTAACCATTTAGCCATTTTTAAACATGTACGCTATAGTCATATGAATTGGATATGTGATATCTGCTAACGGTTAACTTGCTAACTTTTACTTGTCACTCGCTAAATATACATGCTAACTTTTTAGCCAATTTTATAGCCGAGAGTCACAACTTGGTACTTGAAAAATACTAACTGTTAGCGTGCTAACCATTTAGCTACTTGTAAACATGTACACTATAGTCATATGAATCGGATACGTGACACATGCTAACTGTTAACGTGCTAACTTTTACTTGTCACTTGCTAAATGTACATGCTAACTTTTTTTAGCCAGTTTTACAGGCCAACACCTGAGAGTCACAACTTGGTACTTGACAAATGCTAACTTTTTTTCAGGTATCTAGCACAGTCAAAGATCCTCTACATAACAGGAGCACTCTGCTGTGTTTAGGAATCTACCGCCCAAAAATTTATAGTCAAAGATCTTCTCTATGGTAGGAGCCCTCGACAGTTTTTATATATCCACTGCCAAAATGATGGACAAAGATCCTCTATTTGACAAGAGCACTGCTGTTTTTAGTTATCTAACACTAGTCAAAGATCCTATAATCGACAGCAATTCTTTGTTGTTAAAAAAACAGCTCCAAAAACACGAGTCAAAGATCCTCTCCATGGCAGGAGCACGTTGCCATTTTTAGGTATGTAACACAGTCAAAGATCCTCTATATGGCAGGGGGCACGCTGCCGTTTTTAGGTATCTAACAGAGTCAAAGATCCTCTCTATGGCAGGAGCATGCTGCCGTTTTTAGGTATCTAACACAGTCAAAGATCCTCTCTATGGCAGGGGCACGCTGCCGTTTTTAGGTATCTAACACAATCAAAGATCCTTTATATCGCAGGAGCACGCTGCCGTTTTTAGAAATATAACACAGTCAAAGATCCTCTCTATGGCAGGAGCACGCTGCCGATTTTAGATATCTAACACAGTCAAAGATCCTCTATATCGCAGGGGCACGCTGCCATTTTTAGGTATATAACACAGTCAAAGATCCTCTATATAACAGGAGCACTCTGCTGTTTTGAGGTATCTAATACTAGTCAAAGATCCTATGTGTGACAGGAGCCCTGTGCTGTGTTTGGATATCTCCTGCCAAAATGATAGTCAAAGATCCTCTATTTGACAGGATTTCTCTGTTATTCAAAAAAGAAATGCTACAAAACCATTACACAAAGATCCTCTATATGACAGGGGCACTACTGTTTTTAGTTATCTAACAGGAGTCAAAGATCCTCTAATTGACAGCAACTTTCGGTTGATTGAAAAAACAGCTCCAAAAACACGAGCCAAAGATATTATATATGACAGGAGCTCTCTGCTGTATTTAGATATCTACTGCCAAAACTATAGCCAAAGATCCTCTATATGACAAAAGCCCTCTGCTATTTTTCGATATTTACTGCCAAAATGACAATCAAAGATCCTCTAATTGATAGGAACTTTCGGTTGTTTAAAAAAAACAGCTCCAAAAACACGAATCAAAGATCCTCTATACACCATCCTCTACATAACAGGAACTATCTTGTTGTTTAAAATATTTTCTGCAAAAACACTACTCAAAGATCATCTACATGACAGGAACTATCTTGATGTTTAAAAAAAAATACTTCAAAACACTAGTTAAAGATCCTCTCTGTATGACAGGAACACTTTGCTGTTTATAAAAGATTGCAAAACATTAGTCAAAGATCCTCTATATGACAGAAAGTCTGCTGTTCTTAGGTATCTGCTGCAAAAACTCTAGTCAAAGATAATCTACACGACAGGAACTATATTGTTTTTTTTCTTTTTTTTTAAACTAACTGTTAACTAACTTTTTTGTGGGTGTTTCCCCGCCAGCGTTGCTCACGCCGGCACGGTGCGAGTTCATCAAGGTGTGCATGGAGGAGGACGACCACCTGAGAGTGGACTGCCGGGTGAAGGCCAAGACCAACCAGATCAGCAGCTACCAGTTCTCCTGGTCCTCCGGCTCCAAGGAGTCGCTCATCAACGCCAACGTGTCCGGTTTGCCGGCCGAGTCGCAGTTCAGAGGCAAGAGCGAGGTGACGGAGTTGGAGCCCCACGGCTACAGGATGAGGCTGAAGGGCTTCACGGACAAGTTGCCGCACAACACCACGTACTTGTGCAAAATAAACGGCGCGGGTGCCAGCGTTACCGTGGAGAAAGGTGAGGGGGATGCGCTTACTGCCAAAGATCCTCTATATGACAGGAGCACTCTGCTGTGTTTAGGAATCTACCGCCAAAAATTATAGTCAAAGATCCTCTATATGACAGGAGCACTCTGCTGTGTTTAGGAATCAACCGTCAAAAATTATAGTCAAAGATCCTCTATATGACAGGAGCACTCTGCTGTGTTTAGGAATGTACCGCCAAAAATTACAGTCAAAGATCCTCTATATGACAGGAGCACTCTGCTGTGTTTTGGAATCTACCGTCAAAAACTATAGTCAAAGATCCTCTATATGACAAGAGCACTCTGCTGTGTTTAGGAATCTACCACCACAAATTATAGTCAAACATCCTCTATATGACAGGAGCACTCTGCTGTGTTTAGGAATCTACCGCCAAAATGTATAGTCAAAGATCCTCTATTTGACAGGAGCATTCTGCTGTGTTTAGGAATCTACCGCCAAAAATTATAGTCAAAGATCCTCTATATGACAGGAGCACTCTGCTGTGTTTGGGTATCTACCGCCAAACATTTATAGCCAAAGATCCTCTATATGACAGGAGCACTCTGCTGTGTTTAGGAATCTACCGCCAAAAATTATAGTCAAAGATCCTCTATATGACAGGAGCACTCTGCTGTGTTTGGGTATCTACTGCCAAACATTTATAGCCAAAGATCCTCTATACGACAGGAGCACTCTGCTGTGTTTAGGAATCTACCGCCAAAAATTATAGTCAAAGATCCTCTATATGACAGGAGCACTCTGCTGTGTTTGGGTATCTACCGCCAAACATTTATAGCCAAAGATCCTCTATATGACAGGAGCACTCTGCTGTGTTTAGGAACATACCTCCAAAAATTATAGTCAAAGATCCTCTATATGACAGGAGCACTCTGCTGTGTTTAGGAATCTACCGCCAAAAATTATAGTCAAGGATCCTCTATATGACAAGAGCACTCTGCTGTGTTTGGGTATCTACCGCCAAACATTTATAGCCAAAGATCCTCCATATGACAGGAGCACTCTGCTGTGTTTAGGAATCTACCGACAAAAATGTATAGCCAAAGATCCTCTATATGACAAGAGCACTCTGCTGTGTTGAGGAATCTACCACCACAAACTATAGTCAAAGATCCTCTATATGACAAGAGCACTCTGCTGTGTTTAGGAATCTACCACCACAAATTATAGTCAAAGATCCTCTATATGACAGGAGCACTCTGCTGTGTTTAGGAATCTACCAGCACAAATTATAGTCAAAGATCCACTATAAGAAAGGAGCACTCTGCTGTGTTTAGGAATCTACCGCCAAAAATTATAGTCAAAGATCCTCTATATGACAAGAGCACCCTGCTGTGTTTAGGAATCTACCAGCACGAATTATAGTCAAAGATCCTCTATATGAAAGGAGCACTCTGCTGTGTTTAGGAATCTACCGCCAAAATGTATAGTCAAAGATCCTCTATTTGACAGGAGCATTTTGCTGTTTTTAGGAATCTACCGCCAAAAATTATAGTCAAAGATCCTCTATATGACAAGAGCACTGGGCTGTGTTTAGGAATCTACCGCCAAAAATTATAGTCAAAGATCCTCTATATGACAAGAGCACTCTGCTGTGTTTGGGTATCTACCGCCAAACATTTATAGCCAAAGATCCTCCATATGACAGGAGCACTCTGCTGTGTTTAGGAATCTACCGACAAAAATGTATAGCCAAAGATCCTCTATATGACAAGAGCACTCTGCTGTGTTGAGGAATCTACCAGCACGAATTATAGTCAAAGATCCTCTATATGAAAGGAGCACTCTGCTGTGTTTAGGAATCTACCGCCAAAATGTATAGTCAAAGATCCTCTATTTGACAGGAGCATTTTGCTGTTTTTAGGAATCTACCGCCAAAAATTATAGTCAAAGATCCTCTATATGACAAGAGCACTCTGCTGTGTTTAGGAACATACCGCCAAAAATTATAGTCAAAGATCCTCTATATGACAGGAGCACTCTGCTGTGTTTAGGAATGTACCGCCACAAATTATAGTCAAAGATCCTCTATATGACAGGAGCACTCTGCTGTGTTTAGGAATCTACCGCCAAAATGTATAGTCAAAGATCCTCTATTTGACAGGAGCATCTTGCTGTTTTTAGGAATCTACCGCCAAAAATTATAGTCAAAGATCCTCTATATGACAAGAGCACTGGGCTGTGTTTAGGAATCTACCGCCAAAAATTATAGTCAAAGATCCTCTATATGACAAGAGCACTCTGCTGTGTTTGGGTATCTACCGCCAAACATTTATAGCCAAAGATCCTCCATATGACAGGAGCACTCTGCTGTGTTTAGGAATCTACCGACAAAAATGTATAGCCAAAGATCCTCTATATGACAAGAGCACTCTGCTGTGTTGAGGAATCTACCAGCACGAATTATAGTCAAAGATCCTCTATATGAAAGGAGCACTCTGCTGTGTTTAGGAATCTACCGCCAAAATGTATAGTCAAAGATCCTCTATTTGACAGGAGCATTTTGCTGTTTTTAGGAATCTACCGCCAAAAATTATAGTCAAAGATCCTCTATATGACAAGAGCACTCTGCTGTGTTTAGGAACATACCGCCAAAAATTATAGTCAAAGATCCTCTATATGACAGGAGCACTCTGCTGTGTTTAGGAACATACCGCCACAAATTATAGTCAAAGATCCTCTAAATGACAAGAGCACTCTGCTGTGTTTAAAAAACTACCGCCCAAAATTTATAGTCAAAGATCCTCTATATGACAGGAGCACTCTGCTGTGTTTAGGAATCTACCGCCATTAATTATAGTCAAAGATCCTCTATATGACAGGAGCACTCTGCTGTGTTTGGGTATCTACCGCCAAACATTTATAGCCAAAGATCCTCGATATGACAGGAGCACTCTGCTGTGTTTAGGAATCTACTGCCAAAAATGTATAGTTAAAGATCCTCTATATGACAGGAGCACTCTGCTGTGTTTAAGAATGTACCACCAAAAATTATAGTCAAAGATCCTCTATATGACAAGAGCACTCTGCTGTGTTTAGGAACATACCGCCAAAAATTATAGTCAAAGATCCTCTAAATGACAAGAGCACTGCTGTTTTTAGTTATCTAACACTAGTCAAAGATCCTATAATTGACAGCAACTCTCTGTTGTTAAAAAAACAGTTCCAAAAACACGAGTCAAAGATCCTCTATATGGCAAGAGCTCGCTGCCTTTTTAAGGTGTCTAGTACAGTCAAAGATCCTCTAAATGAAAGGAGCACTCTGCTGTTTTTAGGAATCTACCACCAAAATGTATAGTCAAAGATCCTCTACATGACAAGAGCACTGCTGTTTTTAGTTATCTAACACTAGTCAAAGATCCTATAAATGACAGCAACTCTCTGTTGTTTAAAAAAAAAGCTCCAAAAACTTGAGTCAAAGATCCTCTATATGGCAGGAGCACGCTGCCGTTTTAAGGTGTCCAGCACAGTCAAAGATCCTCTATATAAAAGGAGCACTCTGCTGTATTTAGGAATCTACCGCCAAAATTTACAGTCAAAGATCTTCTATTTGGCAGGAGCACTCGACTGTTTTTATATATCCACTGCCAAAATGATGGACAAAGATCCTCTATATGACAGGAGCACTGCTGTTTTTAGTTATCTAACACTAGTCAAAGATCCTATAATTGACAGCACCTCTCTGTTGTTAAAAAAAAACAGCTCCAAAAACACTAGTCAAAGATCTTCTATATGACAGGAGCACGCTGCCGTTTTTAGGTATGTAACACAGTCAAAGATCTTCTATTTGACAGGAGCACGCTGCCATTTTTAAGTATATAACACAGTCAAAGATATTCTATATAACAGGAGCACTCTGCTGTTTTGAGGTATCTAATACTAGTCAAAGATCCTCTGTGTGACAGTAGCCCTCTGCTGTTTTTAGGTATTTCCTGCCAAAATGATAGTCAAAGATCCTCTATTTGACAGGATTTCTCTGTTGTTCAAAAAATAAATGCTACAAAACCACTACACAAAGATCCTCTATATGACAGGCGCACTACTGTTTTTAGTTATCTAACACAAGTCAAAGATCCTCTAATTGACAGCAACATTCTGTTGTTTAAAAAAAAACAGCTAAAAAAACACGAATCAAAGATCCTCTATATGCCATCCTCTACATAACGGGAACTATCTTGTTGTTTAAAATATTTTCAGCAAAAACACTAGTCAAAGATCATCTACATAACCAGAACTATCTTGATGTTTAAAAAACGTACTGCAAAACACTAGTCAAAGATCCTTTCTATATGACAGAAACTCTTTGCTGTTTATAAAACATTGCAAAACATTAGTCAAAGATAATCTACATGACAGGAACTGTATTGTTTTTTTGTTGTTTTTTTTAATCTACTGCAAAAAAAACACTCGTCAAAGATCATTTACAGGACAGGAAATGTCTTCTTTAAAAAACCTACTGCAAAAAACACCCGTCAAAGATCATTTACAGGACAAGAACTTTCTTGTTTAAAAAAATCTACTACAGAGCTCTAGTCAAAGATCCTCTCTATATGACAGAAACTCTTTGCTGTTTATAAAACATTGCAAAACATTAGTCAAAGATCCTCTATATGACGGAAACTCTGCTGTTTTTAAGTATCTACTGCAAAAACACTAGTCAAAGATCATTTACATGACAGGAACTGTATTGTTTTTGTTGTTGTTTTTTTAAATCTACTGCAAAAAACACTAACCATAGATCATCTACGTGACAGGAAATGTCTTCTTTAAAAAACCTACTGCAAAAAACTCCCGTCAAAGATCATTTACAGGACAGGAACTATCTTGTTTAAAAAAAATCTACTACAAAGCACTAGTCAAAGATCCTCTCTATATGACGGGAATTATTTGCTGTTTAAAAACCGTCGCAAAACATTAGTCATAGATCCTCTATACGACAGGAACGCTGCTAATTTTAGGAATCTACTACAAAAACACTAGTCAAAGATCATTTACATGACAGGAACTATCTTTTTGTTGGAAAAATCTACTGTAAAAAACATTTGTCAAAGATATTTTATACGACACGAGCACTCTGCTGTTTTAGGCACCTAATGTAAATCGCTAGTCAGAGATCCTCTATATGACAGTAACACTTTTGTTTAGAATAATACTGCAAAAAAAAACACTAGTCAAAGATCATCTATAAGGTAAGAGCAGTCTGCTGTTTATAAATACAAAGATCCTCTGACAAGACCGTTGTTTGTTTGCAGATCAACTTGTCCGATGTTGTGCTGTCAGTCTGATCCTAAAGAACTGCTGGAGTGTTGGCCTGCTGCTTTTCTTCCACGTCGCTCACGCCTAACGAATAAAAAGAGCTGCTTGAGTGTAGGCCTGCTGCTTTTCCTCCACGTCACTCACGCAAAACGAGTACTAAAAGCTGCTGTAGCATCAGCCTGCCGCTTTTCTTCCATGTCACTCACGCGTGACAAGTAAAGTTAGCCGCTAGAGTGTCGGCCTGCTGCATTTCTTCCACGTCACTCACGTGTAACAAATAAAAAGAGTTACTGGAGTGTCGGCCTGCCGCTTTTCTTCCATGTCACTCATGCGTGACGAATACAAACAGCTTCTGGAGTGTATGCTTGCCCCTTTTCTTCCACGTCACTCACGTGTAACAAATAAAAAGAGTTGCTGGAATGTCGGCCAAATTCTTTTCTTCCATGTCACTCACGTGTAACAAATGAAAACAACTGCTGTCTGCCTGCCGCTTTTCTTCCATGTCACTCACGTGTAACAAATAAAAAGAGTTTCTGGAATGTCGGCCAAATTCTTTTCTTCCATGTCACTCACGTGTAACAAATGAAAACAACTACTGTCTGCCTGCCGCTTTTCTTCCACGTCACTCACGCGTAACAAATAAAAACAGCAGCTGGAGTGTCGGCGTGCTCCTTTTCTTCCATGTCAATCACTTGCAATAAATAAAAAGAGCTGCTGGAGTGTCCACCACCCGCTTTTCTTCCACGTCACTCACGCGTAACAAATAAAAAGAGCTGCTGGAGTGTCAACCTACTGCTTTTCTTCCATGTCAGTCACACGCAACAAATTACAACAGCTGCTGGAGTGTCAGCCTGCCGCTTTTCCTCCACGTCACTCACGCCTAACAAGTAAAAACAGCTGCTATAGTGTCAGCCTGCCGCTTTTTTACACGTCACTCACGCGTAACAAATAAAAAGAGCTGCTGGAGTGTCGGCCTGCTGCTTTTCTTCCACATCACTCACGCGCAACAAATTACAACAGCTGCTGGAGTGTCAGCCTGCCGCTTTTTTCCCCGTCACTCACGCAAAATAAGTAAAAACAGCTGCTATAGTGTCAGCCTGCCGATTTTTTCCCCCGTCACTCACGCGTAACGAGTAAAAAGAGCTGCAGAAGTGTCTGCCTGCTGCTTTTCTTCCCCGTCACTCACGTGTAAAAAAATCTAATATCAAATTAACTCATCTCGTCAACATTTTGCTACACAAAATATCCCATAATATCAAATATGACGTAATAACTTGTTTATACGGTTGTCATGGAAACCAATGAAGTTGTTTCATGGCCAAAATGATCTCTCTTCCAAACAAATAAAGATTTGAAAAGTCAAATATTTACGTTGAATGATTTTTATTGCTTTAATTGGTCACTCAAAGACAAAAAGACGTTTCCGCTGCATGAAGAAAAAAACATATTTCATCTTTTTTTTTTAATTCTTGAGAAGAAAGAAGAAAAAAAAATCGAAAAAACGTCTTTGGTCGACAAGTCCTTGCAGTGCTCGGGTGGCGCCGCTAGAGGGCAGCAGCATCACAGCGGTCTTATTCATAGACTCGTTGGCGTTTTGACAAACTAGTGAGAGTCCAGCCGACACTAATGACGATCTTTGAATAGGAATATTTACACAACGAAACACTCTTCATTAGTTCACAAAAGTACTTTTTTATGACTTTTATATTAACCTTTTATTATTTATTCAATATTTGTTACTATTATTGATCATAGTACAATTGATGATAAAAAACAAATAATAAATTCATATTATAATCAATATTATATATTAATGATGAATATTTAAATAATTTCAAAAAATATATAATATAAATATTATTTTATTTATAATTTTTTGTTTTTGTAACATTTTTATGTTCGCAATTTATTCCTTTTAGGTTATGAATGAACAAGTTGATTTTTGGCAGAGGCGCAACCTCACACAGGTCATAAGCGTGTAGTCGTAAACAACTTTGGAAATCCTCAAAAAAACGACCCTGAGTTGTGTTTATTTTTCCAAAGTATTAAAAATCCTGCATTGAATTAAATTGTCCACGGTGAACAGAAAGCGAGAAGTAAATGCATGAGAGTCATCCAAGCGACGTGGCGTCCCCGCAGGCCTCCGATGACGCGGCACCGTCCAGACCCGACGGTGCGGGCCTGGCGGGGGAGTCCAGGTGGACGAGGGGACAGTCGGGGGGAGAGTACCTGGCTAACACCTGGAGCTGCTGGGGCTGCAGGTGTGCGTCTCTGCAGACTCGCTGACTCAGCACGTCCACGCTGTGACGCGTGGTCAGCTGGAGTTGGCACAGGTGGGTTTTCTCCGTCTGAAGCTTGTCACGCTCGCACTTCTGAAACATGGCAGCAAATACTCAATTATTATTATTATTAGTATCATTATTATTATTGTTAGTATTATTATTGTTATTTTTATTATTATCATTGTTATTATATTGTTATTATTATTATTGGTTTTATTATCATTATTGTTATTATTATTGTTTTTCTATTATTATTATTATTATTATTGTTAATGTTATTGTTATCATTATTATTAGTGTTATCATTATTATTATCATTATTTATTATTACTATTATTATATTATTATTATCATTATTGGTATTGTTATTATCATTAGTGTTATTATCATCATTTTTTGATTCTTATTATTTTTGTTATTATTATTTATATTACTATATTATTTTTATTATTATTATTATCATTATTTATTTTTACTATTGTTGTTGTTATTGTTATTATTATTTATATGATGATGATTATTATTATAATTATACTGTTATTATTGGTATAGTTATTATTATTATTAGTGTTATCGATATTACTCTTTGTCATTATCATCATTGTTGTTGTTTTTGTTATTATTATTTATTATTATTATTATTGTTCATGTTGTTATTATTAGTAGTAGGGTTATCATTATTATAATTTTTCATTATTATTATTGTTGTTATTGTTATTATTATTTATATTACTATACTATTGTTATTATTATTATTATCATTATCATTATTTATTTTTACTATTGTTGTTATTGTTATTATTATTTATATGATGATGATTATTATTATAATTATACTGTTATTATTGGTATAGTTATTATTATTATTATTAGTGTTATCGATATTACTCTTTGTCATTATCATCATTGTTGTTGTTTTTGTTATTATTATTTATTATTATTATTATTGTTCATGTTGTTATTATTAGTAGTAGTGTTATCAAAATTATAATTTTTCATTATTATTATTGTTGTTATTGTTATTATTATTTATATTACTATACTATTATTATTGTTATTATTATTATCATTATTTATTATTACTATTGTTGTTGTTATTGTTATTTATGTTATTATTATTATTATATTATTGGTATTGTTATTATTATTATATTATTATTATTACTATTGTTGTTGTTATTGTTATTTATGTTATTATTATTATTATTATTATATTATTGGTATTGTTATCATTATTATATTATTATTATTGCGGGTATTGGTATTATTATTATTACTGTTATCAATATTGCTCTTTTTTGTTATCATCATTCTTGTTATTGTTAATAGTATTTATTATTAATATTATTGTTGTTATTGTTATCATTAGTAGTAGTGTTATAATTATTATCATCAACATTTATTATTACTATATTATTATAATTATATTATTATTATTATTATTCATATTGTTATTATTATTATTAGTTTTATGATTATTATTTTTCATTATTATGAGTGTTATTATTATCATTAATGTTATTATTATTATTGTAGTTATTATGGTTATCATTACTGTTCTTATTATTATTGTTTATATTATTATTAGTAGTAGTATTAGCATTATTATTATTATTGTTGTTGTTGTTCTTATGGTTATTGTGACTGTTATTATTATTATCATCATCATCATTATTATTGTTATTATTATTTATGTTAGTAGAAGTAGTAGTATTGTTGTTATTACTATTTATTATCATCATTAATATTCTTATTATCATTGTTATTATTTGTAGTAGTAGTAGTATTGTTATGCATGTTATTATTATTATTATTGTTATGAATGTCATTATTTTTGTAATTACTATTTTTTTAAATTTGTATTAGTATTAGTAGTATTATTGTTATTAAATATTTTCAATTTTGCATCTATTATTATGAATTA
>NC_084614.1:82374139-82391639 GCF_033978795.1 Nerophis ophidion | reverse complement strand
AAAAACAAAACAAATTAAAGCTGCAAGCAGCGATGGACGGGACTGACTTTTGCTGGTGTTTCCTGCCTTTACCCATTCAACATATCTTTACCTGCACCTTACCTACCTTCCCTGCATCCTGGAGTCAAACTGGTGCCTCCTTCTTTCACCCAGTCAACATATCTTTACCTGCACCTTACCTACCTTCTCTGCATTGTGTGCTCACGCTGGTGCTTCCTGCATTTAAGCGGCCATTTTGAGACGGCAGCAGCGCAGCAGCATCAGCGCAGCAGTTCTTTGAAGTCTTGTAAAATCAAAACCGGAGCAGTTAGAAAAACTCTTTGCGCCACTTTTGATCAGAAGGGTTCAATCTGTTTCTTGTGCGAGTTTGAAGCCGACACAACAAACGCGCTCAGAGGACATAATGTTTGAAAAAAGGTGACGTGTTTTTACCAAACTTTTGTTTTGAAGGGGTAATTGCCAACTTCCTGTTGATTTTTGCTGAAGGATGTCAATAAATGAAATGTAGGTCTAAGTGAGACCTACATAGAGGTTTTTGTTTCATGTTTCTACGGAATTCCTACCGGAAGTTACAAGCAGTTTTGTCTGTGTTTTCTTCCTAGGAGCAGTTTTGTCTGTGTTTTATTCCTAGGGGACGCTAGAGCACAATTTTAAGTTTTGTTTTTGTTTTTTTGTTATTAGATCGCTATTTTCGCCAATTCTGATGTGTGTGTCCAGTTTGGTGAGTTTTGAAGCATTTAAGGGGGTCAAATTACAGCTCAAAGAGGCACAAGTGGAATTTTATTAGGAATTTTTTTGTTTTGAAGGGGTTTTCGCCAACTTCCTGTTGATTTTTGCTGAAGGGTGTCAGTGTATGAAATGTAGGTGTAAGTCAGACCTACATAGAGGTTTTTGTTTCATGTCTCTACAACATTCTTAACGGAAGTTACAAGCAGATTTGTTTGTGGTTCTTCCTAGGGGGCGCTAGAGCGTTATTTCTAGTTTTGGGGTTTGGTTTTTTTATTTGATGGAAATTTTCATCAGTCCTGATGTGTGTGTCCAGTTTGGTGAGTTTTGAAGCATTTTAAGGGGGTCAAATTACAGCTCAAAGAGGCAAAAATGAAATTTTTTTAGGATTATTTTTTTGAAGGGGTTTTTGCCAACTTCCTGTTGACTTTTGCTGAAGGAGGTCAGTGTATGAAATCTAGGTCTAAGTCAGACCTACATAGAGGTTTTTGTTTCATGTATCTACGACATTCTTAACGGAAGTTACAAGCAGTTTGGTCTGTTTTATTCCTAGGTGGCGCTAGAGCGTAATTTTGAGTTTTGGGGTTTGTTTTTTATTAGATGGCAATTCTTGCCAGTCCTGATGTGTGTGTAGAATTTTGTGAGTTTTGAAGCATGTTAAGGGGGTCAAATTACAGCTCAAAAATGCAAAAATGACATTTTTTTAGGATTATTTTTTTTGAAGGGGTTTTTGCCAACTTCCTGTTGACTTTTGCTGAAGGAGGTCAGTGTATGAAATGTAGGTCTAAGTCAGACCTACATAGAGGTTTTTGTTTCATGTATCTACGACATTCTTAATGGAAGTTACAAGCAGTTTGGTCTGTGTTTTATTCCTAGGGGGCGCTCGAGCGCAATTTTGAGTTTTGGGGTTTGGTTTTTTATTAGATCGCAATTTTTGCCAGTCCTGATGTGTGTGTAGAATTTGGTGAGTTTTGAAGTATTTTAAAGTGGTCAAATTACAGCTCAAAGAGGCAAAAATGACATTTTTTTAGGATTATTTCTTTTGAAGGGGTTTTTGCCAACTTCCTGTTGACTTTTGCTGAAGGAAGTCAGTGTATGAAATGTAGGTCTAAGTCAGACCTACATAGAGGTTTTCATTCCATGTCTCTACGACATTCTTAATGGAAGTTACAAGCAGTTTGGTCTGTGTTTTATTCCTAGGGGGCGCTAGAGCGCAATTCTGAGTTTTGGGGTTTGGTTTTTTATTAGATCGCAATTTTCGCCAGTCCTGATGTGTGTGTAGAATTTGGTGAGTTTTGAAGCATGTTAAGGGGGTCAAATTACAGCTCAAAGAGGCAAAAATGACATTTTTTTAGGATTATTTCTTTTGAAGGGGTTTTTGCCAACTTCCTGTTGACTTTTGCTGAAGGAGGTCAGTGTATGAAATGTAGGTCTAAGTCAGACCTACATAGAGGTTTTTGTTTCATGTATCTACGACATTCTTAACGGAAGTTACAAGCAGTTTGGTCTGTGTTTTATTCCTAGGGGGCGCTAGAGTGCAATTTTGAGTTTTGGGGTTTGGTTTTTTATTAGATCGCAATTTTCACCAGTCCTGATGTTTGTGTAGAATTTGGTGAGTTTTGAAGCATGTTAAGGGGGTCAAATTACAGCTCAAAGAGGCAAAAATGACATTTTTTTAGGATTATTTCTTTTGAAAGGGTTTTTGCCAACTTCCTGTTGACTTTTGCTGAAGGAAGTCAGTGTATGAAATGTAGGTCTAAGTCAGACCTACATAGAGGTTTTTGTTTCATGTATCTACGACATTCTTAACGGAAGTTACAAGCAGTTTGGTCTGTGTTTTATTCCTAGGGGGCGCTAGAGCGCAATTTTGAGTTTTGGGGTTTGATTTTTTATTAGATTGCAATTTTTGCCAGTCCTGATGTGTGTGTAGAATTTGGTGAGTTTTGAAGCATGTTAAGGGGGTCAAATTACAGCTCAAAGAAGCAAAAATGACATTTTTTAGGAAACTTTTGTTTTAAAGGGTTTTTTGCCAACTACCTGTTGATTTTTGCTGAAGGATGTCAGAGTATGAAATCTAGGTCTAAGTCAGACCTACATAGAGGTTTTTGTTTCATTTCTCTACGACATTCCTAACGCAAGTTACAAGCAGTTTTGTCTGTGTTTTTCCTAGGGGGCGCTAGAGCGCAATTCTGAGTTTTGGGGTTTGGTTTTTTATTAGATCGCAATTTTCGCCAGTCCTGATGTGTGTGTAGAATTTGGTGAGTTTTGAAGCATGTTAAGGGGGTCAAATTACAGCTCAAAGAGGCAAAAATGACATTTTTTTAGGATTATTTCTTTTGAAGGGGTTTTTGCCAACTTCCTGTTGACTTTTGCTGAAGGAGGTCAGTGTATGAAATGTAGGTCTAAGTCAGACCTACATAGAGGTTTTTGTTTCATGTATCTACGACATTCTTAACGGAAGTTACAAGCAGTTTGGTCTGTGTTTTATTCCTAGGGGGCGCTAGAGTGCAATTTTGAGTTTTGGGGTTTGGTTTTTTATTAGATCGCAATTTTCACCAGTCCTGATGTTTGTGTAGAATTTGGTGAGTTTTGAAGCATGTTAAGGGGGTCAAATTACAGCTCAAAGAGGCAAAAATGACATTTTTTTAGGATTATTTCTTTTGAAAGGGTTTTTGCCAACTTCCTGTTGACTTTTGCTGAAGGAAGTCAGTGTATGAAATGTAGGTCTAAGTCAGACCTACATAGAGGTTTTCATTCCATGTCTCTACGACATTCTTAATGGAAGTTACAAGCAGTTTGGTCTGTGTTTTATTCCTAGGGGGCGCTAGAGCGCAATTTTGAGTTTTGGGGTTTGATTTTTTATTAGATTGCAATTTTTGCCAGTCCTGATGTGTGTGTAGAATTTGGTGAGTTTTGAAGCATGTTAAGGGGGTCAAATTACAGCTCAAAGAAGCAAAAATGACATTTTTTAGGAAACTTTTGTTTTAAAGGGTTTTTTGCCAACTACCTGTTGATTTTTGCTGAAGGATGTCAGAGTATGAAATCTAGGTCTAAGTCAGACCTACATAGAGGTTTTTGTTTCATTTCTCTACGACATTCCTAACGCAAGTTACAAGCAGTTTTGTCTGTGTTTTTCCTAGGGGGCGCTAGAGCGCAAATTTTGAGTTTTGGGTTTTTGATTAGATCGTAATTTTCGCCAGTCCTGATGTGTTTGTTAAATTTGGTGAGTTTTGAAGCATGTTAAGGGGGTCAAATTACAGCTCAAAGAAGCAAAAATGACATTTTTTAGGAAAATTTTGTTTTGAAGGGGTTTTTGCCAACTACCTGTTGATTTTTGCTGAAGGAGGTCAGTGTATGAAATCTAGGTCTAAGTGAGACCTACATAGAGGTGTTTGTTTCATGTCTCTACGACATTCCTAACGGAAGTTACAAGCAGTTTTGTCTGTGTTTTTCCTAGGGGGCGCTAGAGCGCAATTTTGAGTGTTGGGGCTTGGTTTTTTATTAGATCGCAATTTTCGCCAGTCCTGATGTGTTTGTTAAATTTGGTGAGTTTTGAAGCATTTTAAGGGGGTCAAATTACAGCTCAAAGAGGCAAAAATGACATTTTTTTAGGATTATTTCTTTTGAAGGGGTTTTTGCCAACTTCCTGTTGACTTTTGCTGAAGGAAGTCAGTGTATGAAATGTAGGTCTAAGTCAGACTTACATAGAGGTTTTCATTCCATGTCTTTACGACATTCTTAATGGAAGTTACAAGCAGTTTGGTCTGTGTTTTATTCCTAGGGGGCGCTAGAGCGCAATTTTGAGTTTTGGGGTTTGGTTTTTTATTAGATTGCAATTTTCGCCAGTCCTGATGTTTGTGTAGAATTTGGTGAGTTTTGAAGTATGTTAAAGTGGTCAAATTACAGCTCAAAGAGGCGGCAGAATAATAATAATAATAAAACCTTAGAAAAACAATAGGGTCCTCTGTCCCAAAGGGACATTCGGTCCCTAAAAATGGCCCCGGGGCCCCCTTTTGGTCACCCTGGTCTAGAGAGTACTGGTGTACCTGTCTGGCCCGCTCCCTGGCGTACGCCTCGCTGTCCCCGTCCGTCTCCGAGTCGCCGTCCTCGCCCGAGTACAGGGACGCTCCCTCGCTCTCGGACAGGGCGGAGCCTGCCTCCCAAGGTCTGGCCTCGTCTTGGTCCGGATTCGGGGTCTCTGCATCTTCTGGTCCCGCGGCAGAACCGCCAGAGAAGCTGGTTCCTGGTCCTTGGTCTAGGTCACCAACCGGGTGATGGGTCGCCTCCTCCATCTTCACTTCATTCTGGACTTGAACCTGCGGTCCGGTCTGCAGGTCACCTCGTCCACCGGAGCCATGTTGGCTGCTTGACCTCGGACTTTTGCCGCGAGCCACTTGGATCTCGGCGTTCTTCGGTCCCGGTGTAAACCCTGGACCGCATGTCCTGGTCTGAGACGCTCCCGGTGCATCGCAGGCAGGTTTGAGGTCTATACCAGCGCCCGAGTCCTCCTTGGACGGGGGTGTCTTGTCCGTCTCCTGGCAGCAAGTCTTCCGGCGGGACGGCGGCGCTGACTCGGCGCTGGAGCGGCAGAACTTGGGGAGCAGGAAGTCGAAACAGGCCGCGTCCAGGTCTTGGAATCCCAGGATGGACGCCGAGTTGCGGATTTCCAAGATGTCGTCTTTGCTGAAGATGAGCTCAGACGTGTAGGCGAACTTCAGCAGGGGCTCGAACCCACTAACCGTTACCTAGGAAACACAACATGATGATGTCATCAGACCAGGGATACACAAACCCTGTTTCCATATGAGTTGGGAAATGGTGTTAGATGTAAATATAAACAGAATACAATGATTTGCAAATCCTTTTCAAGCCATATTCAGTTGAATATGCTACAAAGACAACATATTTCATGTTCAAACTCATAAACTTTATTTTTAACTTAGAATTTCATGGCTGCAACACGTGCCAAAGTAGTTGGGAAAGGGCATGTTCACCACTGTGTTACATCACCTTTTCTTTTAACAACACTCAATAAACGTTTGGGAACTGAGGAAACTAATTGTTGAAGCTTTGAAAGTGGAATTCTTTCCCATTCTTGTTTTATGTAGAGCTTCAGTCCTTCAACAGTCAGGGGTCTCCGCTGTCCTATTTTACGCTTCACACATTTTCCATGGGAGACAGGTCTGGACTGCAGGCGGGCCAGGAAAGTACCCGCACTCTTTTACTACGAAGCCACGCTGTTGTAACACGTGGCTTGGCATTGTTTTGCTGAAATAAGCAGGGGCGTCCATGAAAAAGACGGCGCTTAGATGGCAGCATATGTTGTTCCAAAAGCTGTATGTACCTTTCAGCATTAATGGTGCCTTCACAGATGTGTAAGTTACCCATGCCTTGGGCACTAATGCACCCCCATACCATCACACATGCTGGCTTTTGAATTTTGCGCCTGGAACAATCCAGATGGTTCTTTTCCTCTTTGTTCCGGAGGACACCACGTCCACAGTTTCCAAAAACAATTTGAAATGTGGACTCGTCAGACCACAGAACACTTTTCCACTTTGCATCAGTCCATCTTAGATGATCTCGGGCCCAGAGAAGCCGGCGGCGTTTCTGGATGTTGTTGATAAATGGCTTTCACTTTGCATAGTAGAGCTTTAACTTGCACTTACAGATGTAGCGACAAACTGTATTTAGTGACAGTGGTTTTCTGAAGTGTTCCTGAGCCCATGTGGTGATATCCTTTAGAGATTGATGTCGGTTTTTGAGGGATGGAAGGTCACGGTCATTCAATGTTGGTTTGCGGCCATGCCGCTTACGTGGAGTGATTTCTCCAGATTCTCTGAACCTTTTGATGATATTATGGAGCGTAGATGTTGAAATCCCTAAATTTCTTGCAATGTCACTTTGAGAAAGGTTGTTCTTAAACTGTTTGACTATTTGCTCACACAGTTGTGGACAAAGGGGTGTACCTCGCCCCATCCTTTCTTGTGGAAGACTGAGCATTTTTTGGGAAGCTGTTTTTATAGCCAATCATGGCACCCACCTGTTCCCAATTAGCCTGCACACCTGTTGGATGTTCACAATAAGTGTTTGATGAGCATTCCTCAACTTTATCAGTATTTATTGCCACCTTTCCCAACTTCTTTGTCACGTGTTGCTGGCATCAAATTCTAAAGTTAATGATTATTTGCAAAAAAATAAAGTTTATGAGTTTGAACATGAAATATGTTGTCTTTGTAGCATATTCAACTGAATATGGCTTGAAAAGGATTTGCAAATCATTGTATTCTGTTTATATTTACATCTAACACCATTTCCCAACTCATATGGAAACGGGGTTTGTACTATTTCTATGTATACATACATACTGTCATTATACCTGCCAGTATACTTCATGATTGGTCCGATATGGTCTTAGACTTGGACTGATGAGATGTAGTCTTAGACTAAGATTGGTCCAATATAGTCTTAAACTTAGACTGCTTAGCGCTAGTCTTAGAATTAGACCGGTTGGATCTAGTCTTGGACTCAGATTGGTCTGATCTAGTCTTAAAATTAGACTGGTTAGATCTTGTCTTAGACTTACATTGTCAGATCTAGTCTTAGACTTATGTTGGTCAGATGTAGTCTTAAGACTTAGACTGGTCAGATCTGGTCTTCGACTTGGACTGATCAGATCTAGTCTTAAACTTAGATAGGTCACATCTAGTCTTAGACTTAGACTGGTCTAATCTAGTCTTGGACTCAGATTAGTCTGATGTAGTCTTAAAATTAGACTGGTTAGATGTAGTCTTTGACTTAGATTGTCAGGTCTAGTCTTAGACTTGGATTGGTCAAATCTAGTCTTAGACTTATGTTGGTCAGATGTAGTCTCAAGATTTAGACTGGTCAGATCTGGTCTTCGACTTGGACTGATCAGATCTAGTCTTAAACTTAGACTGCTTAGATCTAGTCTTAGAATTAGACTGGTTGGATCTAGTTTTAGACTTAGGTTGGTTAAATCTAGTCTTAGAATTGAATTGGTCAGATCTAGTCTTAGACTTAGACTGGTCAGATCTAGTCTTAGACTAAGATAGGTCAGATCTAGTCTTAGACTGGTCAGATCTGGTCTTCATCTTAGATTGGTCAGATCTAGTCTTAAGACTTAGATTGGTAAGATCTAGTCTTACACTTAGACTGGTTAGATCTTGTCTTAGAATTACATTGGTCAAATCTAGTCTTAGACTAAGATAGGTCAAATGTAGACTTAGACTGGTCAGATCTGATCTAAGCTTAGATTGGTCAGATCTGGTCTTAGACTTAGACTGGTCAGATCTAGTCTTAAACTTAGACTGGTAAGATAAAGTCTTGGCCTTAGATTGGTCAGAGCTAGTCTTAAACTTAGACTGCTTAGATCTAGTCTTAGACTTAGACTGGTCAGATCTAGTCTTAGACTTACATTGGTCAGGGCTAGTCTTAAACTTAGACTGCTTAGATCTAGTCTTAGAATTAGACCGGTTGGATCTAGTCTTAAATTTAGACACTATATTGATACTTTCCTAACATTTAACAATGACTTTAACACTAAAAGTACTGGCCACTTCATTAGGTACACCAAGTAACAACCCAACACAAACTCCAATCAAAGATCCTCTATGTGACAGGAGGGCTTTGCTGTGTTTTATGTATCTACTGCAAAACTGCTGGTCTATGATCATCTATGGAACAGGAAGTGTTTGCTGTTTTTAAGCATTTCCACCAAAAACGCCAGTCAAAGATCATCTCTGTGAGAC
Organism: Nerophis ophidion; assembly: GCF_033978795.1. Classification (NCBI taxonomy): domain Eukaryota; kingdom Metazoa; phylum Chordata; class Actinopteri; order Syngnathiformes; family Syngnathidae; genus Nerophis; species Nerophis ophidion. Next base: position 82,383,141 of record NC_084614.1, on the reverse strand, counting down.
AGGAACACTTTGTTGTTTTTAATGATCTCCGACAAAAATGCCAGTCAAAGATCCTCTAGGAAGTATTTCCTGTTTTCAATGATCCACTGCAAAAATATCAAAGATTGTCTATTTATTGTTTTTAATGATTTACTGCAAAAACTCCAGTCAAAGATCCTCTATGTGACAGAAGCGCTATGCTATATTTCATTTTTTACTCCAAAAATGCGGGTCAAAGATCATCTATACGACAGGAACACTTTGCCAGTGACCCCGAAAGGGACAAGTGTTTTAAATGAGCTACTGCACAAAAAAAAAAAAATTGCTAATCAAAGATCTTCTATGTTAGAAAAATGCATTTGCTGTATTAAGCATCTTCACCAAAAGCGCCAGTCAAAGATCATCTCTGTGACACAGGAACACTTTGTTGTTTTAATGATCTATGACAAAAATGCCAGTCAAAGATCCACTAGGAAGGCTTTCCTGTTTTCAATGATCCAGTCAAAGATCCTCTACGTGACAGAAGAGCCATGCTGTTTTTAATTGTCTACTGCAAAAATGCTGGTCAAAGATCATCTATATGTCAGGAACATTAGGCTGTTTTTAATGATCTACTGCAAAAAAAAGCTAATCAAAGATCCTCAAGAAGCATTTGTCAAAGTTTGTCAAAATAGTCTACTACAAAAATGCTGGTCAAAGATCATCTATATGACAGGAACACTTTGCCAGTGACCCCAAAAAGGATAAGTGTTTTAAATAATCTACTGCAAAAAAAAACCCAAAAGAAAATAAAATTAAAGATCCTCTATGTAAGAAGAATGCATTTGCTGTATTAAGCATCTCCACCAAAAACGCCAGTCAAAGATCATCTCTGTGAGACAAGGAACACTTTGTTGTTTTTAATAATCCATGACAAAAAATCAAAGATCCTCTATGTGACAGAAGGACCACGCTGTTCTTAATCGTCTACAGCAAAAATGCCGGTCAAAGATCATCTATATGTCAGGAACCCTGTGCTGTTTTAATGAGCTACTGCAAAAAATAATACTTGATAACCAAAGATCCTTTATGTTCCAGGGAGCATTTGCTATTTTAAGCACCTCCACCAAAAATGCCAGTCAAAGATCATCTCTGTGAGGAACACTTTGTTGTTTTTAATGATCTACGACGAAAATGCCAGTTAAAGATCCTCTCGGAAGGCTTTCCTGTTTTCAATCATCCGCTGCAAAAACATCAAAGATTGTCTATATGTTAAATGTTTTTAATGATTTACTGCAAACATTTTAATCAAAGATCCTCTATGTGACAGAAGGACCACGCTGTTCTTAATCGTCTACTGCTGGTCATCTATATGAGATAGGAACACTTTGCTGTTTTTAATGATCTACTGCAAAAAAAAATGCTAATCAAAGATCCTCAAGAAGCATTTGTCAAAGTTTGTCAAAATTATCTACTACAAAAATGCTGGTCAAAGATCATCTATATGACAGGAACACTTTGCCAGTGACCCCGAAAGGGACAAGTGTTTTAAATAATCTACTGGGAAAAAAAAAAAATCAAAGATCCTCTATGTAAGAAGAATGCATTTGCTGTATTAAGCATCTCCACCAAAAACGCCAGTCAAAGATCATCTCTTTGAGACAGCAACACTTTGTTGTTTTTAATAATTTATGACAAAAATGCTAATCAAAGATCCTCTAGGAAGGCTTTTCTGTTTTCAATGATCAACTGCAATATCATCAAAGATTGTCTATATAATAATTACTTTTAATGATTTACTGCAAAAACTACAATCAAAGATCCTCTATGTGACAGAAGGACCACGCTGTTCTTAATCGTCTACTGCTGGTCATCTATATGAGATAGGAACACTTTGCTGTTTTTAATGATCTACTGCAAAAAAAAAAAAAAAAAAAAATGCTAATCAAAGATCCTCTATATGGAAAATGAACACTTTGCCATTTCAATGATCTGGTACAAAAACAAAAAAAGCTAGTCAAAGATCGTCTATGAGACAACCATCTGGGGGCTTTAGGATTAAAACGTTTTTGCAGTGAACTGTGACGTCATGCACAAGAACAATCCCAAACATGTCGAATTCAGACGATCTTTGTTTTGCTGAACAATCCACCGTGTGCCTAATGAAGTGGCCGCCACGTGACGTCATCCTCCGCCGGCAGTCCCAGCTTGCGTCGCCGTGGCAACACACACACACACACAGAGTGACGTCATCTCACCTCGGGCGGCAGCGTGACGACGTCGACGTGTCCGTGGAGCGCATGCGCGAAGTAGTCGCCGCACGAGGCCAGCACGGCGCGGTGGGCGAGGAAGGCGCGGCCCTCCACCCGCACGGTGACGTCACAGAGCGCGCCCCGCCGCCGCAGCTCGTCCAGGCGGCGCAGCAGGTGCGCGCAGTGCGCCGTGGACGCGTACGTGTACGTGCCGGACATCTGCGGGGGCGCGCGCACGCACATGTTAATGACGTTTTTTTTTATTTCATTTTTTTTAAATGAGTTTGAAGTGAAGAGAGAAAAAAAAGCCACTCACCTGTGCAGGTGGACTCCACGCCCGTGGGTTCGATTCCCCCTTTTCTCCACTCACCGCCAAACTGAGCGAGCTGTGTGTGTGTGTGTGTGTGTGTGTGTGTGTGTGTGTGTGTGTGTGTGTGTGTGTGTGTGTCAACAGAGCTGACTCATGCTGATTAACGATGAGCAAGCACGTTTTTCCCACCTGTTCGGTTCCCTCCCTCACCTGCAAACTCGCCCGACAACTTCCTCCTAGAAGTTCGAGACTGACACGAAAAAACGAGCTAAAAAAAAATAAAAAAAAATGCTAACATTGGAATGCTAATATGCTAACAATAGCCTGCCTACAGTTAGCATTAGATAAATACTAAAATATATGACATGGAGGTGTATACCTGTTAACTTACCTGACAAAAACAGCATGCTAACATTAGCATGCTAGCTGTGACGTGTGTCAAATGCTAAAATATATTACGCTGAGAGTTCCATGCTAACAGTAGCATAATCACAGTTAGCATTAGTGAAATACTAAAATATATGACACGGAGGTGTATACCTGTTAAATTACCTGAAAAAAAAGCATGCTAACATTAGCATGCTAACTCGGACGTGTGTCAAGTGCTAAAATATATGACGCTGAGAGTGCCCCGCTAACAGTAGCATAATCACAGTTAGCATTCGTGAAATACTAAAATATATATGACACAAAGGTGTACGCCTGATAAATGAGCTAAAACGAACTAGCATGCTTTGCTAAAATGCTAATTGCGACATATGTCAAGTACTAAAGTATATCACTCTGTGTGCACTTGCTAACAGTAAAAATAAAAAGCAAAAAAAATAAAAATAGTCAAATACAAACATATATCTTAAAATTTTGTTAAAAATGTTTACCTACCCAAAATACCAAAATATGATTGAGGCGTATTCCTAAAAAAATCACATTATTTTAGCATTAGCATTGGCATGCTAATAGTTAACATTAGTGACCTACTAAAATATATGACATAAAGGTGTATGCCTGTTGAATTAGCTGAAAATAATGAGCATGCTTTGCTAAAATGCTAACTGCAACATGCGTCAAGTACCAATGTATATTACTCTGAGGTGTGCACTTGCTAACAGTAAAAATAAAAAGCACAAAAATAAAAAATGCTCAAATACCAAAATATATCTTAAATTTGAATTAAAAATGCATACCTACCCAAAATACCAAAATATGATTCAGGCGTATATATTTTAAAAATTCACATTCTTTTTAGCATTAGCATTAGCATGCTAACAGTTAACATTAGTGACATACTAAAACATATGACACAAAGGTGGATGCCTGTTGAATTAGCTAAAAATAATGAGCATGCTTTGCTAAAATGCTAACTGCGACATGCGTCAAGTACCAAAGTATATTACTCTGAGGTGTGCACTTGCTAACAGTAAAAATAAAAAGCACAAAAATAAAAAATAGTCAAACACCAAAATATATCTTAAATTTGAATTAAAAATGCTTACCTACCCAAAATACCAAAATATGATTGAGGCGTATACCTAAAAAAATTCACAATTTTTTTTAGCATAAGCATTAGAATGCTAAGATTTAACATTAGTGAAATAAAAAATAAATAAAACAAAAAGCGAAAAATTAAAAAAAGTTAAATACAAAAATATATCTTAAAATTTCATTAAAAATTCTTACATACCAAAAATACCAAAATATGATTGAGGCGTATACCTAAAAAAATTCCAATTTTTTTTTTAGCATAAGCATTAGCATGCCAACATTTAACATTAGTGAAATAAAAAATAAATAATACAAAAAGCGAAAAATTAAAAAAAGTGAAAAATAAAAAAGAGTTAAATACCAAAATATATCTCAAAATTTCATTAAAAATTCTTACATACTAAAAATACCAAAATATGATTGAGGTGTATACCTAAAAATATTAAAAAAATTTTTAGCATAAGCATTAGCATGCTAACATTTAACATTAGTGAAATAAAAAATAAATAAAAGAAAAAGCGAAAAATAAAAAAAAGTTAAATACAAAAATATATCTTAAAATTTCATTAAAAATTCTTACATACCAAAAATACTAAAATATGATTGAAACGTATACCTACAAAATTCCCGGGGAAAAAAAAATGTGCATTAGCATTAGCATGCTAACAGGTAGCATTGGTAAAGTAACAAAATATTTGACGCCGAGACGGGCACCTGCAAAAAGGCTAAAGATTGTGCCTTAGGCCGTTAAAAAAAGTGTGTGTGTGTGTGTGTGTGTGTGTGTGTGTGTGTGTGTGTGTGTGTGTGTGTGTGTGTGAGATGAGAAACACACATTCTAGAATGAGGAAGTGTGGCCACACAGCAAACTTCCTATTGGCCGCTCTGTGTTGATTTTGAAGGAGCGACATAATAAAATAAGAAGCAGAAGTGCTGACACAGCAAAGCACATGACTCAGCGACCAATCAGGCGACGGCGTTCCAATCGTCCTTCCTGTTTCTCTGGAAGTGAACGCTCACACGCGAGGGAGGAATAAAGTGTGTTTTAAAAAATAAAACTAAAAATGTTATTGATGCATTGTTGTGCACTTCAGGGACCTTGTCGAGAGGGCGGAGCTTGGAAGATTTGGGCTTCATTTACATAAAGTGCAGGATTCCCATCTAACACCTGTATACCACTTTTTTGGGATAAGTCTCGCCCACTTCCATGTGACCCGTGCGGAAAGAAGGCAGGTAAAGGACACACCTGTGCAGAAAATATCTGATTCCGTGAGTATTTTTTTTCCCCCCGAAAAGCTCATTAATGCTCCCAGGAAGTACGTAAAAACGTTTTTTTTTAACAATGTTACACTTTCACGTGTTTACTACGCAACTTTCGGTAATGATTGGTTGTTGTTATCGAGGTTTGTATCAGCTAGCTGGAAAATCCCGGTCTACGATAAAAAACTAGCAGTTTTCCGAACTTTACCATTAAAAAAGTACCGTTATTTTTTTACGATACAGTAATTCGCAGTAAAACTGACTGTAGTTATTACGATTAAAAAAAACTATCAATTTGGTCACCGGAATTTAACTTTTTTGTAAAAGTACGTTTTTTAAAAAATTTTCAGTAAAAACGACAGTAGTTTTTACGATAAAAAATAGCAACTCAGTTGCAAGAATTTTACTATTTTAAAAAGTTTTTAATTTACAGTAAATCGTATTAAAAAATGGTGTTCTTACAATGAAAAACTGGCAGTTTTCCGAACTTTACCATTAAAAAAGAACCGTTATTTTTTTACGATACAGTAATTCGCAGTAAAACTGACTGTAGTTATTACGATTAAAAAAAACTGTCAATTTAGTCACTGGAATTTAACTTTTTTTAAAAAGTACCTTTTTTTAAAAATTTCAGTAAAAACAACAGTAGTTTTTACAATAAAAAATAGCAACTCAGTTGCAAGAATTTTACTATTTTAAAAAGTTTTTAATTTACAGTAAATCGCATTTAAAAAATTGTGTTCTTGTGATAAAAAACTGGCAGTTTTCCGAACTTTACCATTAAAAAGTACCATTATTTTTTTACGATACAGTAATTCGCAGTAAAACTGACTGTAGTTATTACGATTAAAAAAAACTATTAATTTAGTCACCGGAATTTAACTTTTTTTAAAAAGTACCTTTTTTAAAATTTTCAGTAAAACCGACAGTAGTTTTTACGATAAAAAATAGCAACTCAGTTGCAAGAATTTTACTGTTTTAAAAAGTTTTTAATTTACAGAAAATCTCATTAAAAAAATTGTGTTCTTATGATAAAAAACTGGCAGTTTTCCGAACTTTACCATTAAAAAAGAACCGTTATTTTTTTACGATACAGTAATTCGCAGTAAAACTGACTGTAGTTATTACGATTAAAGAAAACTATCAATTTAGTCACCGCAATTTAATTTTTTTTTTAAAGTATCTTTTTTTAAATTTTCAATAAAAAAGACAGTAGTTTTTAACAATAAAAAATAGCAACTCAGTTGCAATAATTTTACTATTTTAAAAAGTTTTTAATTTACAGAAAATCGCATTAAAAAAATTGTGTTCTTGTGATAAAAAACTGGCAGTTTTCCGAACTTTACCATTGAAAAAGTACAGTTATTTTTTTACGATACAGTAATTTGCAGTAAAACTGACTGTAGTTATTACGATTAAAAAAAACTATCAATTTAGTCACCGGAATTTAACTTTTTTTAAAAAGTACCTTTTTTAAAATTTTCAGTAAAACCGACAGTAGTTTTTACGATAAAAAAATAGCAACTCAGTTGCAAGAATTTTACTGTTTTAAAAAGTTTTTAATTTACAGAAAATCGCATTAAAAAAATTGTGTTCTTACGATAAAAAACTGGCAGTTTTCCGAACTTTACCATTGAAAAAGTACAGTTATTTTTTTACGATACAGTAATTCGCAGTAAAACTGACTGTAGTTATTACGATTAAAAAAAACTATCAATTTAGTCACCAGAATTTAACTTTTTTTAAAAAGTACCTTTTTTAAAATTTTCAGTAAAACCGACAGTAGTTTTTACGATAAAAAATAGCAACTCAGTTGCAAGAATTTTACTGTTTTAAAAAGTTTTTAATTTACAGAAAATCGCATTAAAAAAATTGTGTTCTTACGATAAAAAACTGGCAGTTTTCCGAACTTTACCATTAAAAAAGAACCGTTATTTTTTTACGATACAGTAATTCGCAGTAAAACTGACTGTAGTTATTACGATTAAAAAAAACTATCAATTTAGTCACCGCAATTTAATTTTTTTTTAAAGTATCTTTTTTTAAATTTTCAATAAAAAAGACAGTAGTTTTTAACGATAAAAAATAGCAACTCAGTTGCAATAATTTTACTATTTTAAAAAGTTTTTAATTTCCAGAAAATCGCATTAAAAAAATTGTGTTCTTGTGATAAAAAACTGGCAGTTTTCCGAACTTTACCATTGAAAAAGTACAGTTATTTTTTTACGATACAATAATTCGCAGTAAAACTGACTGTAGTTATTACGATTAAAAAAAACTATCAATTTAGTCACTGGAATTTAACTTTATCGTAAAAGTACCTTTTTAAAAATTTTCAGTAAAAACGACAGTCGTTCTTACGATAAAAAACTAGCAACTCAGTTGCAAGAATTTTACTATTTAAAAAATGTACCATTTTTGAATTTACAGTAAAGCGCATTAAAATTTTGTGGGTTCTTATGATAAAAAATGAGCAGCTTAGTTGTCCGAATTTTACCATTAAAAAAGTACTTTTTTTTTTTTACTATACAGTAATTCACAGTAATATCGACCGTGATTATTACGATAAAAAAAAACTAGCAATTTAGTCACCAGGATTGTACTTTTTTAAAAACAAACTTTTTTTAAATTTCCAGTAAAAACGACAGTAGTTTTTACAATAAAAAAACTAGCAACGTGTTTGACTGTTCCTGTCTCCTACATGGCTAAAAATCACAAACAACAACAACAACAACAAAAATGGGCAACTGATATTTTTTTCTGATTTATTTATTTAACTTTTTTTTGTTTTCTTTCTTTTTTGTCACTTGTTGGGAGTGGAGGAAACAATAAAAGCATTTGATGTTTGTTCCTGTCAATGTTGTTGTTAAATACACAATAAACAAATAAAAAACAACAACAAACAAACAAAAAACAGCAGCTTGTTTTTTTCCTGATTTATTGATTTAATTATTATTCATTATTATGAATTTATTTTGTCACTTGTTGGACGTGAGGGACAAGAAAAACAGTTGTTTGACTGTTCCTTTCAATTTTTTGGCTAAAAAAAATACATTAAAAAAAGCTATTTGTATTTTTTTCTGATTTACTTATTTAGTTATTATTAATTATTGCTATGATTTTGTTACTTTTTTGTTACTTGTTGGGGGTGGGGGAAATAATACCATTTGATGTGTTTGACTGTTCCTGTCACTTATGTGGCTAAAAACACAAACAAATAAAACAATAAAATAAAATAAAGTAAAAACAGGCAACTCATTTTTTAAATTTAATAATGATAATTTATTGTTATGATTTTTTTCTCCCTTTTTTGTCACTTGTTGGGGGTTGGGGAAATAACAAAAAGCATTTCGTGTGTTTGACTGTTCCTGTCACTTATGTGGATAAAAACACAATAAACACATTAAAAAATAGAGGGAAAAAGATGGCAACTCATATTTTTTTCTGATTTACTTATTTAATTATTATTATTATTATTATTATGATTTTTCCCCCCCTTTTTTTCCTTGTTGGTTTGATGATTGACGTGTTCGACTGTTCCTGTCACTTATGTGGTTAAAAACACAATAAACACATTAAAAAATAGAGGGAAAAAGATGGCAACTCATATTTTTTTCTGATTAACTTATTTAATTATTATTATTATGATTTTTTGCCCCTTTTTTTTCCTTGTTGGTTTGATGATTGATGTGTTTGACTGTTCCTGTCACTTATGTGGTTAAAAACACAATAAACTAATTATA
>NC_084614.1:82359139-82369139 GCF_033978795.1 Nerophis ophidion | reverse complement strand
ATCAGAAAAGTTAGCATACTTCTAAGAAGGCGCCAACTATCAAAATTTATGTATTTTAGGTTTAGATTAATAAAATGCTAGCATAAAAAATTTGCATACTAACGTTAGCATGATAAAATCAGAAAAGTTAGCATACTTCTCAGAATGCGCCAAGTGTATAATTCTATGAGTTTTGGGTTCCAAAAAATCAAATCTGCAAAAATGCTGGCATAAAAGATTAGCTTGTTAACATTAGCATGATAAAATCAGAAAAGTTAGTATATTTCTATGAAGGTGCCAAGAATCAAAATTCAATAATTTTAGGTTTAAACGAATAACATTAGCAAAAACGCTATCATAAAATGTTAGCATGATAACATTAGCATGATAATAATGGAAACATTAGCATATTTCGAAGAAGGTGCCAAGTATAAAATGCAATTCATTTTTGGTTCAAATTTATAAAATCTGCTAAATAACGAGAACATTCATACGGACATTTAGCTCTGCCTGCTATCTGTGCTGTGAAACTCAGCCCTGGTTTTGATTGATGCTAAAAAGTTAGCATAAAAATGCTAACATGCTAAATTTAGGTTTTTATCATCGGAAGGGTAGGCATAATTGCAACAAAGTCTCAAAATCCATGAATTTTATGTTTAAGTGAATACAATTTGTGAAAATACTTTTATAAAACATTAACATGCTAAAGTTAGCAAGATAAAATAAGAAAATTTAGCAGACTTCTAACAGGGTGCCAAGCATCAAAATCCATGAAGTTTAGGTTTAAACAAATAAACTGAGCAAAAAAGCTAGTATTAAAAGTTAGCATGCTAACGTTAGCATTTTGTTAGCATAATTTTATGAGGACGCTGAGTACCAAAAGCCATTATTTTTAAGTTTCAAATGTATAAAATCCATAAAGTTTACGTTTAAACAAATACACTGAGAAAAAAGCTAGCATTAAAAGTCAGCATGCTAACGTTAGCATTGTGTTAGCATAATTTTAAGATGACGCTAAGTACCAAAAGCCATTATTTTTAGGTTTCAAATGTATAAAATTAGCTAAGATGTTAGCATAATACCTTAGCAGGCAAACATTAGCATGCTAACATAAATTGATATACTTCTAATTGCTATCATACCCAAAATGCAAGCTGTGCGAAAAGTTTATTTACTTGTGTTCCTCCAGGACGGCGATGTCGTGCTGGACTTGGTGGAACTCCCGGGCCATCCTGCAGTGTTCCTTGTACACGTGGACGCTCTCTTTCAGGGACACGCACGGCGCCACCGGCTGTTCGGCGCGAGACAAAAACGCTAAAATCGGTCGATGGAAGCATTTGGTAGTGAATGTACGCGACATGCTACCTGCAGTCGCTGATCCAGATCTGGAAAAGTCTGAGAGAGTTCATCGGCATTTTGTGCATCTGTCAAAGACAACACAAATATGTCAAGATCTGTTCCCACGAAAATTGTCCTGAAAGGTTAGCACGTTAATGTTAGCATGCTAACAGTTAGCATGCGCTAACGACCAAGTTATAAGACTGGGCTGTAAGCTTGTAAAACTATCTAAAAAATCTTAGGATGCTAACAATTAGCAAATTATTTAATTATCTAAACATGTTAGCATGCCAGTTATAGCATGCTAACAGTTACCAATTTATCTAATCATCTAAACATGTTATCATGCTAACATACTGACAATGGGCCGCTAACAGTAAGCAAATGTCAAGTACCAAGTTCTGAGACTCAAAAGTGTACGGCTGAAAAATTTACCTAAAAGGTTAGCACGTTAACGTTGGCATGCTAACAGTTAGCATGTGTTGACTACCAAGTTATATGACTCTGAGCTGTAAATTTGTAAAATTATTTAAAACATCTTAGGAGTCTAACAGTTAGCAAATGTTAAGTACCAAGTTCTGAGACTCAAAAGTGTACGGCTGAATAATTGACCGAAAAGGTTAGCACGCAAACGTTGGCATGCTAACAGTTAGCATGTGTTAACTACCAAGTTATATGACTCTGAGCTGTAAGCTTGTAAAATTATTTAAAACATCTTAGCATGCGCTAACAACCAAGTTATAAGACGGGGCTGTAAGCTTGTAAAACTATCTAAAAATCTTAGCATGCTAACAGTTAGCAAATAGTTTAAACATCTAAACATGTTATCATGCTAACATACCGACAATGGGCCGCTAACAGTTAGTAAATGTCAAGTACCAAGTTCTGAGACTCTAAAGTGTACGGCTGAAAAATGTACCTAAAAGGTTAGCACGTTAACATTGGCATGCTAACAGTTAGCATGTGTTGATTACCAAGTTATAAGACTGAGCTGTAAACTTGTAAAATTATTTAAAACATCTTAGGATGCTAACAGTTAGCAAATGTCAAGTATGTTTGAGTAGTTATGATACTGAAGTGTATGGCTGAAAAATTGGCCTAAAAGGTTTGCAATTTAATGTTAGCATGCTAACAATTAGCATGTGTAAACGACTAAGTTATAAGACTGGGCTGTAAGCTTGTAAAACTATCTAAAAAATCTTAGGATGCTAACAATTAGCAAATTATTTAATTATCTAAACATGTTAGCATGCCAATTATAGCATGCTAACAGTTACCAATTCATCTAATCATCTCAACATGTTAGCATGCTAACATACTGACAATGGGCTGCTAAAAGTTAGCAAATGTCAAGTACCAAGTTCTGAGACTCAAAAGTGTACGGCTGAAAAATTGACCTAAAAGGTTAGCACGTTAACGTTGGCATGCTAACAGTTAGCATGTGTTGACTACCAAGTTATATGACTGAGCTGTAAACTTGTAAAATTATTTAAAACATTTTAACATGCTAACAGTTAGCATGCGTTAACCAAGTTATAAGACTGGGCTGTAAGCTTGTAAAACTATCTAAAAATCTTAGCATGCTAACAGTTAGCAAATGATCTAATTATCCAAACATGTTAGCATGCTAACATACTGTCAATGGGCTGCTAACAGTTAACATGTGTTGACTACCAAGATATATGACTCTGAGCTGTAAACTTTTAAAATGATCTAAAAATCTTAGCATGCTAACAGTTAGCATTTTGTAAGTACCAATTTATATGACTCTGAGCTGTAAGCTTTTAAAATGATCTAAAAATCTTTGCATGCTAACAGTTAGCAAATGTTAAGTACAAAGTTCAGAGACTCTAAAGTGTACGGCTGAAAAATGTACCTAAAATGTTAGCACGTTAATGTTGGCATGTTAGCAGTTAGCATGTCTTAACTACTAAGTTTAATGACTCTGAGCTGTAAGCTTTTAAAATCATCTAAAATTCTTAGCATGCTAACAGTTAGCATTTGTTAAGTACCAATTTATGTGACTCTGAGCTGTAAGCTTTTAAAATGATCTAAAAGTCTTAGCATGCTAACAGTTAGCAAATGTCAAGTACCTGAGGTGTATGGCTGAAAAATTGGCTTAAAAAGTTTGCACATAAATGTTGGCATGCTAACAGTTAGCATGTGTTAACTACCAATTTATGAGACTGAGCTGTAAGCTTGTAAAATGATCCAAACATGCTAGCATGCTAATGATAGCATGCTAACATACTGACGATGGCATGCTAACAGTTAGCAAATGTCAAGTATAAAGTGGTGAGACTGAGGTGTACGGCTGAAAAATTGTCTTAAAATGTTTGCATTTTAGCATGCTGACAGTTAGCATGTGGTAACTACCAAGTTATATGACTCTGAACTGTAAGCTTTTAAATGTATCTAAACATGTTAGCATGCTAACAATAGCATGTTAGCATACTGACGATGGCATGCTACCAATTTATGAGATTCTGAGGTGTACGGCTGAAAGAATGGACTAAAAGATTTGCATTTTAGCATGCTAACAGTTAGCATGTGTTAACTACCAAGTTATAGGACTCTGCGCTGTAAGCTTGTAAAATTATCTAAAATTCTTAGCATACTAACAGTTAGCATTTGTTAAGTACCAATTTATGTGACTCTGAGCTGTAAGCTTTTAAAATGATCTAAAATTCTTAGCATGCTAACAGTTAGCAAATGTCAAGTACCTGAGGTGTATGGCTGAAAAATTGGCTTAAAAAGTTTGCACATAAATGTCGGCATGCTAACAGTTAGCATGTGTTAACTACCAATTTATGAGACTGAGCTGTAAGCTTGTAAAATGATCTAAACATGCTAGCATGCTAATGATAGCATGCTAACATACTGACGATGGCATGCTAACAGTTAGCAAATGTCAAGTATAAAGTGGTGAGACTGAGGTGTACGGCTGAAAAATTGTCCTAAAATGTTTGCATTTTAGCATGCTGACAGTTAGCATTTGGTAACTACCAAGTTATATGACTCTGAACTGTAAGCTTTTAAATGTATCTAAACATGTTAGCATGCTAACAATAGCATGTTAGCATACTGACGATGGCATGCTACCAATTTATGAGATTCTGAGGTGTACGGCTGAAAGAATGGACTAAAAGATTTGCATTTTAGCATGCTAACAGTTAGCATGTGTTAACTACCAAGTTATAGGACTCTGTGCTGTAAGCTTGTAAAATTATCTAAAATTCTTAGCATGCTAACAGTTAGCATTTGTTAAGTACCAATTTATGTGACTCTGAGCTGTAAGCTTTTAAAATGATCTAAAATTCTTAGCATGCTAACAGTTAGCAAATGTCAAGTACCTGAGGTGTATGGCTGAAAAATTGGCTTATAAGGTTTGCAAATAAATGTTGGCATGCTAACAGTTAGCATGTGTTAACTACCAATTTATGAGACTGAGCTGTAAACTTGTAAAATGATCTAAACATGCTAGCATGCTATTGATAGCATGCTAACATACTGACGATGGCATGCCAACAGTTAGCAAATGTCAAGTATAAAGTGGTGAGACTGAGGTGTACGGCTGAAAAATTGGCCTAAAATTTTTGCGTTTTAGCATGCTGACAGTTAGCATGTGGTAACTACCAAGTTATATGACTCTGAACTGTAAGCTTTTAAATGTATCTAAACATGTTAGCATGCTAACGATAGCATGTTAGCATAGTGACGATGGCATGCTACCAATTTATGTGATTCTGAGGTGTACGGCTGAAAAAAATGGACTAAAAGGTTTGCATTTTAGCATGCTAAAAGTTAGCATGTGTTAACTACCAAGTTATATGACTCTGAGCTGTAAGCTTGTAACATTATCTAAAAATATTAGCATGCTAACAGTTAGCATTTGTTAACTACCAATTTATATGACTCTGAGCTGTAAGTTTGTAAAATTATCAAAAAATATTAGCATGCTAACAGTTAGCAAATGTCAAGTATAAAGTGGTGAGACTGAGGTGTACGGCTGAAAAATTGGCCTAAAATTTTTGCATTTTAGCATGCTGACAGTTAGCATGTGGTAACTACCAAGTTATATGACTCTGAACTGTAAGCTTTTAAATGTATCTAATCATGTTAACATGCTAACGATAGCATGTTAGCATACTGACGATGGCATGCTACCAATTTATGTGATTCTGAGGTGTACGGCTGAAAAAATGGACTAAAAGGTTTGCATTTTAGCATGCTAACAGTTAGCATGTTTTAACTACCAAGTTATATGACTCTGCGCTGTAAGTTTGTAAAATTATCTAAAATTCTTAGCATACTAACAGTTAGCATTTGTTAAGTACCAATTTATGTGACTCTGAGCTGTAAGCTTTTAAAATGATCTAAAATTCTTAGCATGCTAACAGTTAGCAAATGTCAAGTACCTGAGGTGTATGGCTGAAAAATTGGCTTATAAGGTTTGCGCATAAATGTTGGCATGCTAACAGTTAGCATGTGTTAACTACCAATTTATGAGACTGAGCTGTAAACTTGTAAAATGATCTAAACATGCTAACAGTTAGCATGTGTTGACTACCAAGATATATGACTCTGAGCTGTAAACTTTTAAAATGATCTAAAAATCTTAGCATGCTAACAGTTAGCATTTGTTAAGTACCAATTTATATGACTCTGAGCTGTAAGCTTTTAAAATGATCTAAAATTCTTAGCATGCTAACAGTTAGCAAATGTCAAGTACCTGAGGTGTACGTTTTGAGACTGAGGTGAACGGCTGAAAAATTGGCTTAAAAGATTAGCACGCTAACATTAGCGTGCTAACAGTAGGCATGCGGCAACTAGGGAGTTATATGACTCCAAGCACTAAGTTTGTAAAATTTTTTGAAAAAGTTGGCACGCTAACAATAGCATGCCAGCATATTGACGATGGCAGAGCAAGTTATGCGACTCTGAGGGCGGGAGGAACAGGCTGGAAAAAGTGAGCATGCTAACAGTTAGCATGTGTCATGCTAACAGTTAGCATGACACAAAAATGAACCCAACTGTGGCCTCAAAAGGGATGTTCCTAATGAAGTGTCCGGCCGGTTTAAACGAGCAAAGAGGGAATCGAACAGGCGGCCTACGTGCCTTGCCGGTAATCCCCCCCCCAGTGGAGCACTATGAGTGCCCTGGCATGACGCAACCTGCTAAAAACGGCCCGTTGGAGCGACTCAGGACAAGAACCGGGTCACGTCTGGACGGGACAGGCGAGGAAGGGAGACCAAACGGAGCCAGAAGTCGGCCGAGGGATCTCCTCAGCACCAGCGCTCGTAAAAATAGGTCTGGGCTCTAAAAAGCTGAGCGGCGAACTTGACCCCGCGGAAAGCATCCTGTCGGTGGCGGACACTCGTCATGCATGCCGGCAGACGACCACAATGTTCTGGATTGTGTCATGCATTCCGCTACGGGTGTGAGAGCCTCGAAGGAAACTAGGCGTCTGAAAAGGCTAGACCGATGTAGATATGCTAATATTAGCATGACAACAGGAAAAAGTTAAAATCTAAGGAAATTAGCTCCAATGCTAATTAACATTATGCTAGTTAGCATGCTAGCATGCAAACATAAACATGCATACAGTTAGCATGTTTCAAATACCAAGTTACGTGACTGTAGAGTGTCAAAAGCCACGATTTTTAGGTTTAAACAAATGATATTAGCTAAAATGCTAGCATAATAAGTTGGCATGCTAACATAAGATAAATTAACATACTTTAGTATCAAATATCAAAAGCCATGATTTTAAGGTCTAAACTAAGGAAATTAGCAACAATGCTAATTAACATTATGCTAATTAGCATGCTAGCATGCAAACAAACATGCATACAGTTAGCATGTTTGGAATACCAAGTTACGTGACTGTAAAGTGTCAAAAGCCACGATTTTTAGGTTTAAACAAATGACATTAGCTAAAATGCTAGCATAATAAGTCAGCCTGCTAACATTTGCATGCAAACATAAGATAAATTAACATACTTTAGCATCAAATATCAATAGCCATGATCTTAAGGTCTTAACGAAGGAAATTAGCTACAATGCTGATTAGCATTAGCATGCTAGCATGCCAAAATATACATGCATAAAGTTAGCATGTTTCAAATACCAAGTTACGTGACTGTAAAGTGTCGAAAGCCACGATTTTTAGGGTTAAACATATGAAATTAACTAAAATGCTAGCATAATAAGTTAGCATGCTAACATTTGCATGCTAAAATAATATAAATTAACATACTTTAGTATCAAATATCAACAGCCATGATTTTAAGGTCTAAACAAAGGAAATGAGCTACAATGCTAATTAGCATAATGCTAATTAGCATGCTAGCATGCAAACATAAACATGCATACAGTTAGCATGTTTTGAATACCAAGTTACGTGACTGTAAAGTGTCCAAAGCCATGATTTTTAGGGTTAAACATATGACATTAGCTAAAATGCTAGCATAATAAGTTAGCATGCTAACATTTGCATGGTAAAATAATATAAATTAACATACTTTAGTATCAGATATCAACAGCCATGATTTTAAGGTCCAAACGAAGGAAATGAGCTACAATGCTAATTAGCATAATGCTAATTAGCATGCTAGCATGCAAACATAAACATGCATACAGTTAGCATGTTTCAAATACCAAGTTACGTGACTGTAAAGTGTCGAAAGCCACGATTTTTAGGGTTAAACATATGAAATTAGCTAAAGTACTAGCATAATAAGTTAGCATGCTAACATATTCAGTTGAATATGCTACAAAGACAACATATTTCATGTTCAAACTGGTAAACGTTTTTATTGGTTGCAAATAATCATTAAATTTAGAATTTGATGCCAGCAACACGTGACAAAGAAGTTGGGAAAGGTGGCAATAAATACTGATAAAGTTGAGGAATGCTCATCAAACACTTATTTGGAACATCCCACCGGTGTGCAGGCTAATTGGGAACAGGTGGGTGCCATGATTGGCTATAAAAGCAGCTTCCCAAAAAATGCTCAGTCTTTCACAAGAAAGGATGGGGCGAGGTACACCCCTTTGTCCACAACTGTGTGAGCAAATAGTCAAACAGTTTAAGAACAACCTTTCTCAAAGTGACATTGCAAGAAATTTAGGGATTTCAACATCTACGCTCCATAATATCATCAAAAGGTTCAGAGAATCTGGAGAAATCACTCCACGTAAGCGGCATGGCCGGAAACCAACGTTGAATGACCGTGACCTTCCATCCCTCAAAAACAGACATCAATCTCTAAAGGATATCACCACATGGACTCAGGAACACTTCAGAAAACCACTGTCACTAAATACAGTTTGTCACTACATCTGTAAGTGCAAGTTAAAGCTCTACTATGCAAAGCCAAAGCTATTTATCAACAACATCCAGAAACCTCGCCGGCTTCTCTGGGCCCGAGATCATCTAAGATGGACTGATGCAAAGTGGAAAAGTGTTCTGTGGTCTGACGAGTCCACATTTCAAATTGTTTTTGGAAATATTCGACATCGTGTCATCCAACCATCCAGACTGTTATCGACGCAAAGTGTAAAAGCCAGCATGTGTGATGGTATGGGGGTGTATTAGTGCCCAAGGCATGGGTAACTTACACATCTGTGAAGGCACCATTAATGCTGAAAGGTACATACAGCTTTTGGAACAACATATGCTGCCATCTAAGCGCCGTCTTTTTCATGGACGCCCCTGCTTATTTCAGCAAGACAATGCTAAGCCACATTCGGCACGTGTTACAACAGTGTGGCTTCGTAGTAAAAGAGTGTGGGTACTTTCCTGGCCCGCCTGCAGTCCAGACCTGTCTCCCATGGAAAATGTGTGAAGCGTAAAATAGGACAGCGGAGACCCCGGACTGTTGAAGGACTGAAGCTCTACATAAAACAAGAATGGGAAAGAATTCCACTTTCAAAGCTTCAACAATTAGTTTCCTCAGTTCCCAAACGTTTATTGAGTGTTGTTAAAAGAAAAGGTGATGTAACACAGTGGTGAACATGCCCTTTCCCAACTACTTTGGCACCTGTTGCAGCCATGAAATTCTAAGTTAATTATTTAAACATCAAATATGTTGTTTTTGTAGCATATTCAACTGAATATGGCTTGAAAAGGATTTGCAAATCATTGTATTCTGTTTATATTTACATCTAACACCATTTCCCAACTCATATGGAAACAGGGTTTGTAAACAACAAGCAGCATTAAAGTTGAAAGAGTCCAAACAAGAGTCAGAGTTTCATAGTCAACAACGATGATGTCACAAGAGCGCCCAGTTTGTAGCGAACAGAAATAGAGGGAACACCTGTCTCACATGAAGAATGGATGCACTGGACGGTGGGGGGGGGGGGGTGGGGGGGGGGGGGTGGGTGGGTGCATAAGTGGTCCATTTTGGTGAGAAGAATGCCGTGCATACTTTGCACACATGCTGGAGAGACAGGGAGAGGAGGCCTTGAAGGCTTTGGGCCGGACTTAAATGATCAACCCTAAAATAAGTTGTTATCAGCATTTTGATATAGTGGGCGACAGCTGTGTGTGTGTGTGTGTGTGTGTGTGTGTGTGTGTGTGTGTGTGTGTGTGTGTGTGTGTGTGTGTGTGTGTTTTTCTCATATAGTTTCATCATTCTAGCTATAGTGGGAAGGGGGGCCCTCACAACCTACTGAC
>NC_084614.1:82349139-82351639 GCF_033978795.1 Nerophis ophidion | reverse complement strand
TAGCCTTTAAATAGACCTCCAGTTGATCTGCCGCTTCTTTTCTTTTTTCTCCTATGTCCCCCCCTCCCTTGTGGAGGGGGTCCGGTCCGATGACCATGGATGAAGTACTGACTGTCCAGAGTCGAGACCCAGGATGGGCCGCTCGCCTGTGTATCGGTGGGGGACATCTCTACGCTACTGATCCGCCTCCGCTTGAGATGGTTTCCTGTGGACGGGACTCTCGCTGCTGTCTTGGATCCGCTTTGAACTGAACTCTCGCGGCTGTGTTGGAGCCACTATGGATTGAACTTTCACAGTATCATGTTAGACCCGCTCCACATCCATTGCTTTCGGTCCCCTAGAGGGGGGGGGGTTGCCCACATCTGAGGTCCTCTCCAAGGTTTCTCACAGTCAGCATTGTCACTGGCGTCCCACTGGATGTGAATTCTCCCTGCCCACTGGGTGTGAGTTTTCCTTGCCCTTTTGTGGGTTCTTCCGAGGATGTCGTAGTCGTAATGATTTGTGCAGTCCTTTGAGACATTTGTGATTTGGGGCTATATAAATAAACATTGATTGATTGATTGATATCAGCTGAGCTGGCGCCTCCCGTACAGCTGCCGTCGACTTCCCCGAGACACTGCACGTCAACACCCGGCCGTGAACGTACACTTCCGACTATCAGGTACTATTAAACTCACTAAAACACGAGCAACACAATAGAAAGATAAGGGATTTCCCAGAATGATCCTAGTAAATGTGTCTAAAAACATATGAATCCGTCTCAATGCAAAACGATTGCAATCGCGTTTTTTTTTTTTTCTAATCCGTCGCTATCAATATCCTCAAACACGAATCTTTCATCCTCGCTCAAATTAATGGGGAAATTGTCGTTTTCTCGGTCTGAATAGCGGTTTTTGTTGGAGGCTCCCATTATAAACAATGTGAATATGTGAGGATTCATCAAACATGTCACGTCATCGTCTGCGACTTTCGGTAGAGGCAGGGCTTTTCTCCAGTTGCAGACTTTATCCTGGATGTTCTCTACTAAATCCTTTCAGCAAAAATATGGCAATATGGGGAAATGATGAAGTATGACACATAGAATGGAGCTGCTATCCCCGTTTAAATAAGAACATCTCATTTCAGTAGGCCTTTAATGCTGAAAGGTACATGCAGGTTTTGGCGCGACATATGTTGCCATCCAAGCAACGTTATCATGGACGCCCCTGCTTATTTCAGCAAGAAGACAGCGTGGCTTCGTAGTAAAAGAGTGCAGGTACTAGACTGGCCTGCCTGTAGTCCAGACCTGTCTCCCATTAAAAATGTGAAGGCTAAAATATGAGGCAGGAGACTGTTGAACAACTTAAGCTGTACATCAAGCAAGAATGGGAAATAATTCCACTTCAAAAATGTGTCTCTTCAGTTCCCAAACCTGCACTGAGAGGAAAGGCCATGTAACACACTGGTAAAAATGCCCCTGAGACAACTTTTTTGCAATGTTTTGTTGCCATTAAATCCTAAGTTCATGATTATTTGCCAAAAAGTTTGTCAGTGTGAACATGAAATATGTTGTCTTTGCAGTCTAATCAATTGAATATAAGTTGAAAAGGATTTGAAAATCATTTTATTCTCTTTTTATTTACCTTTTCCACAACGTGACAACTTCACTACTTTTGGCTTTTGTAACTGGAGACTTAAATGTGTCAATAATTCATATTATTATTATGTTTTGAGCAATGACAGATTTGAATACCACTAAAATTATTGGGGTCCCCATTCATAAAGGTGTTAAAAGTTGTACTTTTTATTTTCCACACTTAAATCCCTAAATGTACTTCAGATCTATCCGTCAATTATAAGTTGCCATAAAATCTTTTTCAATGTAAACTATGAATTGTTTATAATATTTGCCTTTTTTTAAAGAAAACCCTGTTTTTTTTATGGCAAACACACAAAATATGCAACACCCCCCCCCCCCAATTTTTTTTTAAAATGTGGAATATTTGATGTGAAGTAATAGGAGCCTTAAATATGTCAATAATTCATAACAACATTAGTTTGAATTAATTCTGTTTTTTGAGCAACTAGTTTTAAAAAAATCCACAAAAAAATCTAAAAAAAGGAAAAAATGCCTCACTTATAAAATATATATATATGTATATATATATATATATATATATATGTATATGTATATATATATATATATATATATATATATATACTTTTTTTATATTATTATCATTATTTTTATTATTACATAACTAAATCTTGAGCTCAACTTCAGGTCTATTTGTCAAAATAAGTCAAATGTTTTTTTATACTCTTTTTGGCAAACACACAAAATATGCAAGCTCCCCCCCCCCCCAAATTTCTTGTAAAAATGTGGAATATTTAATGTGAAGTAATTGGAGCCTTAAATATGTCAATAATTCATAACAACATTGATTTGAAATAATTCTGTATTTTTGAGCAAATACAGTTTAAAATAAAATCCACAAAAAAATCTAAAAGAGGCCTCACT
>NC_084614.1:82329139-82339139 GCF_033978795.1 Nerophis ophidion | reverse complement strand
CAATGAATGGCCATTCTACTAACTACTGCATAGCCCACATTTCTCATCCCATTTGAACCCTAAACAGTAAAACTAGCATTTTCCAAGTAAAAACCAAAAAAAAATCTAGGAATTTCCAGATTTCTAAAGCCCTATTTGCACCTCTTCCGGGAAAGTTTTCACATTCCACATTTTTCAACTGTTTTTGATCATTGCACCTTTAAAACATTCCTCATAGTTGGGACAACAAACACACCTATTTGTTTTTTCTACAAATTTCTGTTTGTTCCGAAATTCCAGGAATTCCGAAATACCCACTCTTAATTCAAACTGAATTTTCAATCAATTCGAAAAATTCCAAAATCAACCCATTCATATCATTTAGGACAACGGTGCTAGTATCAATATTGTCGTAAATTCTTGGCTTTACCAAAATTTCCAGGAGATTCCCATTGAAATGAATGGAGAGCTAGACGAAGTGGCTGGGGAGAGGGAAGTCTGGGCTTCCCTGCTTAGGCTGCTGCCCCCACGACCCCACCTCGGATAAGCGGAAGATGATGGATGGATGGATGGATGAATGGACATATTCATAGTTCAACAATGCCCTAAATTCTAAAAATGTTGCACCATTTTAAACCCAATTCCGACCTTTCAACCGTCCACCCACACTATTCTTCCCATAGATCGAACGCAAAAACATGTTTTCCCTTTCCCAAATTCACGTTTTTCCCATCATTTTCTTCCCATTGACATTCTACTAACTACTGCATATCCCACATTTCTCATCCGATTTGAATTCTAGACAATAAAACTACCATTTTCTAAGTAAAAAAAAAAAAAAAAATCCAGGAATTCCCAAAATTTCCGGTTTTCTAAAGCCCTATTTGCACCTCTTCCTGGAATGTTTTCACAGTCCAAATGTTTCAACTGTTTTCTTACATTGCATCTTTAAAACATTCCTCATAGTGGGGACAACAAACACACCTGTTTGTTATTTCTTCAAATTTCTGTTTTTTCCAAAATTCCAAAATACTCACTCTCAATTCAAACTGAATTTTCAATCGATTCGAAAAATTCCAAAACCAACCCATTCAGATCATTTAGGACAACGGTGCTAGTATCAATATTGTCATAGATTCTTGGTTTTAAAGAAATTTCCAGGAAATTCCCATTCAAATGACTGGACATATTCATAGTTCAACAATGCCCTAAATTCTCAAAATGTTGCCCCATTTTAAACCCGATTCCGACCTTTCAACCGTCCATCCACACAACTTTTCTGATGTATTGAACGCAAAAACATGTTTTCCCTTTCCCAAATTTCTGGTTTTCCCATCATTTTCTTCCCATTGACATTCTACTAACTACTGCATATCCCACATTTCTCATCCGATTTGAATCCAAGACAATAAAACTACCATTTTCCAAGTAAAAAAAAAAAAATTCCAGGAATTTTTGGTTCTCTAAAGCCCTATTTGCACCTCTTCCTGGAAAGTTTTCACAGTCCACATTTTTCAGCTGTTTTCTTACATTGCATCTTTAAAACATTCCTCATAGAGGGGACAACAAACACACCGATTTGTTTTTTCTTCAAATTTCTGTTTATTCTGAAATTCCAAAATACTCACTCTCAAATCAAACTGAATTTTCAATCGATTCGAAAAATTACACAACCAACCCATTCAGATCATTTAGGACAACAGTGCTAGTATCAATATTGTCATAGATTCTTGGTTTTACCAAAACTTCCAGGAAATTTCCACTGAAATGACTGGACATAATTATAGTTCAACAATGCCCTAAATTCTCAAAATGTTGCACCATTTTAAAACCGATTCCGACTTTTCAACCGTCCACCCACACAACTTTTCCGATGTATTGAACGCAAAAACATGTTTTCCCTTTCCCAAATTTCTGGTTTTCCCATCATTTTCTTCCCATTGACATTCTACTAACTACTGCATATCCCACATTTCTCATCCGATTTGAATTCTAGACAATAAAACAACCATTTTCCAACTGAAAAAAAAAAAATCCAGGAATTTCCGGTTTTCTAAAGATCTATTTGCACCTCTTCCTGGAAAATTTTCACGGTCCAAATTTTTCAGCTGTTTTCTTACATTGCATCTTTAAAACATTCCTCATAGAGGGAACAACAAACACACCTGTTTGTTTTTTCTACAAATTTCTGTATTTTCCGAAATTCCAAAATACTCACTCTCAATTCAAACTGAATTTTCTATCGATTTGAAAAATTCCAAAACCAACCCATTCATATCATTTAGGACAACAGTGCTAGTATCAATATTGTCATAGATTCTTGGTTTTACCAAAACTTCCAGGAAATTCCAATTCAAATGAATTCAAATGGATGGACATATTCATAGTTCAACAATGCCCTAAATTCTCACAATTTTGCGACATTTAAAACCCGATTCCGACCTTTCAACCGTCCACCCACACTACTTTTCCGATGTATTGAACGCAAAAACATGTTTTCCCTTTCCCAAATTTCTGGTTTTCCCATGATTTTCTTCCCATTGACATTCTACTAACTACTGCATATCCCACATTTCTCATCCGATTTGAATTCTAGACAATAAAACTACCATTTTCCAAGTGAAAAAAAAAAAATTCCAGGAATTACCGGTTTTCTAAAGCTCTATTTGCACCTCTTCCTGGAACATTTTCACAGTCCACATTTTTCAACTGTTTTCTTACATTGCATCTTTAAAACATTCCTCATAGTGGGGACAACAAACACAAATATTTGTTTTAACTTCAAATTTCTGTTTTTTCCGAAATTCCAAAATACTCACTCTCAATTCAAACTGAATTTTCTATCGATTCGAAAAATTCCAAAACCAACCCATTCAGATCATTTAGGACAACAGTGCTAGTATCAATATTGTCATAGATTCTTGGTTTTACCAAAACTTCCAGGAAATTCCCATTCAAATGACTGGACATATTCATAGTTCAACAATGCCCTAAATTCTCACAATGTTGCACCATTTTAAACCCGATTCCAACCTTTCAACCGTCCACCCACACAACTTTTCCGATGTATTGAACGCAAAAACATGTTTTCCCTTTCCCCAAATTTCCGTTTTTCCCATCATTTTCTTCCCATTGACATTCTACTAACTACTGCATATCCCACATTTCTCATCCCATTTGAATTCTAGACAATAAAACTACCATTTTCCAACTGAAAAAAAAAATCCAGGAATTTCCGGTTTTCTAAAGCCCTATTTGCACCTCTTCCTGGAATGTTTTCACGGTCCACATTTTTCAGCTGTTTTCTTACATTGCATCTTTAAAACATTCCTCATAGTGGGGACAACAAACACAAATATTTGTTTTTTCTTCAAATTTCTGTTTTTTCCAAAATTCCAAAATACTCACTCTTAATTCAAACTGAATTTTCACTCGATTCAAAAAAATTCCAAAACCAACCCATTCATATCATTTAGGACAACAGTGCTAGTATCAATGTTGTCATAGATTCTTGGTTTTACCAAAACTTCCAGGAAATTCCCATTCAAATGACTGGACATATTCATAGTTCAACAATGCCCTAAATTCCCAAAATGTTGCCCCATTTTAAACCCGATTCCGACCTTTCAACCGTCCACCCACACTACTTTTCCCATACATTGTACGCAAAAACATGTTTTCCCTTTCCCAAATTTCTGGTTTTCCCATCATTTTTTTCCCATTGACATTCTACTAACTACTGCATATCCCACATTTCTCATCCCATTTGAATTCTAGACAATAAAACTACCATTTTCCAAGTAAAAAAAAAAAAATCCAGGAATTTCCGGTTTTCTAAAGCTCTATTTGCACCTCTTCCTGGAAAATTTTCACAGTCCACATTTTTCAACTGTTTTCTTACATTGCATCTTTAAAACATTCCTCATAGAGGGGACAACAAACACAAATATTTGTTTTTTCTTCAAATTTCTGTTTTTTCCAAAATTCCAAAATACTCACTCTCAATTCAAACTGAATTTTCTATCGATTCGAAAAATTACACAACCAACCCATTCAGATCATTTAGGACAACAGTGCCAGTATCAATATTGTCATAGATTCTTGGTTTTCCCAAAACTTCCAGGAAATTCCCATTCAAATGACTGGACATATTCATAGTTCAACAATGCCCTAAATTCTCACAATTTTGCGACATTTAAAACCCGATTCCAACCTTTCAACCGTCCACCCACACAACTTTTCCGATGTATTGAACGCGAAAAACATGTTTTCCCTTTCCCAAATTCACGTTTTTCCCATGATTTTCTTCCCATTGACATTCTACTAACTACTGCATATCCCACACTTCTCATCCCATTTGAATCCTAGACAATAAAACTACCATTTTCCAAGTAAAAAAAAAAAATTCCAGGAATTTCCAGATTTCTAAAGCCCTATTTGCACCTCTTCCTGGAAAGTTTTCACAGTCCACATTTTTCAACTGTTTTCTTACATTGCATCTTTAAAACATTCCTCATAGTGAGGACAACAAACACACCGATTTGTTTTTTCTTCAAATTTCTGTATTTTCCGAAATTCCAAAATACTCACTTTCAAATCAAATTGAATTTTCTATCGATTCGAAAAATTACACAACCAACCCATTCAGATCATTTAGGACAACAGTGCTAGTATCAATATTGTCATAGATTCTTGGTTTTACCAAAACTTCCAGGAAATTCCAATTCAAATGAATTCAAATGACTGAACATATTCATAGTTCAACAATGCCCTAAAGTCTCACAATTTTGCGCCACTTTAAACCCGATTCCGACTTTTCAACCGTCCACCCACACTACTTTTCCCATACATTGTACGCAAAAACATCTTTTCCCTTTCCCCAAATTTCCAGTTTTCCCATAATTTTCTTCCCATTGACAATGAATGGGCATTCTACTAACTACTGCATATCCCACATTCTACTAACTACTGCATATCCCACATTCTACTAACTACTGCATATCCCACATTTCTCATCCCATTTGAACACCAGACAATAAAATTACCATTTTCCAAGTAAAAAAAATCAAAAAAATCCAGGAATTCCCAAAATTTCCGGTTTTCTAAAGCCCTATTTGCACCTTTTCCTGGAATATTTTCACAGTCCACATTTTTCAACTGTTTTTGATCATTGCACCTTTTAAAACATTCCTCATAGTGGGGACAACAAACACACCTTTTTATTTCTTGTTCAAATTTCCGTTTTCTCCGAAATTCCAGGAATTCCAAAATACTCAATCTCAGTTTTCAATCGATTGCAAAAATTCCAAAACCAACCTATTCATATCATTCAGGACAGCGGTGCTAGTATCAATATTGTCATATAATCTTGGTTTTACCAACATTTCCAGGAAATTCCCATTCAAATAAATGGACATAATTATAGTTCAACAATGCCCTAAATGTTGCACCATTTTAAAACCGATTCCAACTTTTCAACCGTCCACCCACACTACTTTTCCTTTATGCATCCATTTTCTACCGCTTATTCCCTTTTAGGGTTGCGGGGGGCGCTGGCCAGCTACAATCGGGCGGAAGGCGGGGTACACCCTGGACAAGTCGCCACCTCATCGCAGGGCCAACACAGATAGACAGACAACATTCACACTCACATTCTCGGCCCAATTTAGTGTTGCCAATCAACCTATCCCCAGGTGCATGTCTTTGGAGGTGGGAGGGGTCTATCCCCAGGTGCATGTCTTTGGAGGTGGGAGGGGCCTGCCCCCAGTTGCATGTCTTTGGAGGTGGGAGGGGCCTATCCCCAGGTGCATGTCTTTGGAGGTGGGAGGGGCCTATCCCCAGGTGCATGTCTTTGGAGGTGGGAGGAAGCCGGAGTACCCGGAGGGAACCCACGCATTCACGGGGAGAACATGCAAACTCCACACAGAAAGATCCCGAGCCTGGGATTGAACCCAGGACTGCAGGACCTTCGTATTGTGAGGCAGACGCACTAACCCCTCTGCCACCGTGAAGCCCACTTTTCCCTTCTATTGAACGCAAAAACATGTTTTCCCTTTCTCCAAATTTTCGGTTTTCCCGGAATCGTTACCCCCAAGAATCGATTGGAGTATACATCCTGCCCGTTCATGTCAATGGGGAGAAAACCAGTGAGAGATGTGTAAAACCCACTGCAGCCAGCAGATGGCAGCATTCTCAGCTAGTTTTTCATATCTTGCTGCTAAATGAGCTGACCTTAATGTCAGGATGATGTTTTCCATTTAATACAGAGCAAGGGTTTGATTGCGATATTGACCACCGATAACATTTTCAAGCCCTGCTTGAGAGCTGTGAATTCTGCCTAGCAACAAGCCAAAAAGCACATCTTAGATGTGTAGTGAATAATTGAGTTTTTGAGTAAGTATTTTGTGTTATTGCCGTAGTTTAGTGGTCAGTTCCAGACGTCTGACGGTGGACGTTTTTGCCGAAAATGCCGCATTCAGGCTTCGGTCCAGGTGAGGTCATCCCGCCCGGCTGAGACATGCTGCATGCCAAGGTCGGCGGGCGTAATCCCTGCCCTCATTCATGGCGGATTAGATAATGCCGGTAGGGAGGCCAGGCAGGGGCATAAATACCGCCGCTTCGGTTTTGATCAAGAACGACGGTGCTGGGAAGATTACATGCAAAAAAAAAAGAAAAAATACTCTTAGGGTCAATCCCAGAATT
This sequence comes from Nerophis ophidion, assembly GCF_033978795.1. Taxonomy (NCBI): domain Eukaryota; kingdom Metazoa; phylum Chordata; class Actinopteri; order Syngnathiformes; family Syngnathidae; genus Nerophis; species Nerophis ophidion. The sequence continues at coordinate 82,332,458 of NC_084614.1, read as the reverse complement.
AATCTACATCGCATCAAAAAGAAAAAAGTCATTACATGAAGAGATTAAGAGAAGCCGAGGTTAATTCTCTCAGGAAGAAGCACATTTATAAAATGTGTTTATAAGCATGCATTCTTATTTGTGGCGGCCTGCCAAAGCTAAATGTGGAGCGCCACAAATACAAACCCCGTTTCCATATGAGTTGGGAAATTTTGTTAGATGTAAATATAAACAGAATACAATGATTTGTAAATCCTTTTCAACCCATATTCAGTTGAATATGCTACAAAGACAACATATTTCATGTTCAAACTCATAAACTTTATTTATTTTTTTTGCAAATAATCATTAACTTAGAATTTCATGGCTGCAACACGTGCCAAAGTAGTTGGGAAAGGGCATGTTCACCACTGTGTTACATCACCTTTTCTTTTAACAACACTCAAAGCTTTGGGAACTGAGGAAACTAATTGTTGAAGCTTTGAAAGCAGAATTCTTTCCCATTCTTGTTTTATGTAGAGCTTCAGTCCTTCAACAGTCCGGGGTCTCCGCTGTCATATTTTACGCTTCACACATTTTCCATGGGAGACAGGTCTGGACTGCAGGCGGGCCAGGAAAGTACCCGCACTCTCTTACTACGAAGCTACGCTGTTGTAACAAGTGACTTGGCATTGTCTTGCTGAAATAAGCAGGGGCGTCCATGAAAAAGATGGCGCTTAGATGGCAGCATATGTTGTTCCAAAACCTGTATGTACCGTTCAGCATTAATGGTGCCTTCACAGATGTGTAAGTTACCCATGCCTTGGGCACTAATGCACCCCCATACCATCACACATGCTGGCTTTTACACTTTGCATCGATAACAGTCTGGATGGTTCGCTTCCCCTTTGGTCCGGATGACACAATGTCGAATATTTCCAAAAACAATTTGAAATGTGGACTCATCAGACCACAGAACACTTTTCCACTTTGCATCAGTCCATCTTAGATGATCTCGGGCCCAGAGAAGCTGGTAGCGTTTGTGGATGTTGTTGATAAATGGCTTTCACTTTGCATAGTAGAGCTTTAACTTGCACTTACAGATGTAGCGACCAACTGTATTTAGTGACAGTGGTTTTCTGAAGTGTTCCTGAGCCCATGTGGTGATATCCTTTAGAGATTGATGTGGGTTTTTGATACAGTGCCGTCTGAGGGATGGAAGGTCACGGTCATTCAATGTTGGTTTCCAGCCATGCCGCTTACGTGGAGTGATTTCTCCAGATTCTCTGAACCTTTTGATGATATTATGGAGCGTAGATGTTGAAATCCCTAAATTTCTTGCAATGTCACTTTGAGAAAGGTTGTTCTTAAACTGTTTGACTATTTGCTCACGCAGTTGTGGACAAAGGGGTGTACCTCGCCCCATCCTTTCTTGTGAAAGACTGAGCATTTTTTGGGAAGCTGTTTTTATATCCAATCATGGCACCCACCTGTTCCCAATTAGCCTGCACACCTGTGGGATGTTCCCAATAAGTGTTTGATGAGCATTCCTCAACTTTATCAGTATTTATTGCCACCTTTCCCAACTTCTTTGCCACGTGTTGCTGGCATCAAATTCTAAAGTTAATGATTATTCGCAACAACAAAAAAATGTTTATGAGTTTGAACATGAAATATGTTGTCTTTGTAGCATATTCAACTGAATATGGCTTGAAAAGGATTTGCAAATCATTGTATTCTGTTTATATTTACATCTAACACCATTTCCCAATTCATATGGAAACAGGGTTTGTACCATCCTAGTCACGTCCGCTGTGTCCTTGAGCAAGACACTTCACCCTTGCTCCTGATGGATACTGGTTAGGGCCTTGCATGGCAGCTCCCGCCATCAGTGTGTGAATGGATGAATGTGGAAATAGTGTCAAAGCGGTTCGGGTTCCTTATTCCATTTAATACTTTGGTGTGTTTACAAGGAAGGGAAAATGCCACCCACTGGCAGACATATTATCTGGCGTTTTGTTCCACAATATTATGCAAAAGCAACATTTCTAAGTCCTGAAAATGTGCGCACTTTCGCCACTGTAGTCCGTGCCGACACCGTAGTCGATAAGCTTCTTTTATTTCCTCTATCTTCTTGTTATGGGACATTCTTCTTCCACTTTTGCCATTTCTAATATAAAGTAGTGTAAAGTTCTTACCTATATCTGTCGGTAGGCTCGTGACGGAAGCGCAGATTTCTTGCCGGGTGTCATGCGGGGGGGCCTGGCCCAATGAGACTCTTATTGTTTCTGCAAGTACAATGGGTTCTATGTAAGAAAGATGTGTTTCTGCAAGTACAATGGGTTCTATGTAAAAAGTGACTGTGAGAAGTCAGAAGTCTTTCAGAGTGATCCGGCAGCAAATTGATTAGATATCGATTGACAAGGCGTCCTACCTGGAAGTGTGCAGAAGAAGAAGGTGTTCACGTTCAGACGGGAGACACGGTTGAAACTTCATGACCGGGTCTAAGCAATGGAAACACAATCATTAACGTACAATTTCAAGCTCAACGGTACCGCGTGGTGGAAACTTACTTCTTGTCAAGATCCGGTCTTCATGCCAACACAAATGCGCACACACATAAACATCAGGCTGTTTTTCAAACTGTTTTACTGTCAAGGTCAATGAGGTTTCCACAATCAACAGACTTTGAAAGTGAAACTAAACAAAGTAAAGACCATCACACAAATGGGAGACAAGAACGGAAGATGGGCACACGAGCGTTCTAAGAGTGCACACAAGGCGGTTTTGTTTGGGTTCAGTCCCGTCTCACGACGTGTCGGGAGTCCTGCGCGCCTTGGCCACAGACGCACTGCGCCTCGGACCTCGGGGGACGACGTCCGCGGCCTCCGTCCGAGCCGGGAAAGACGCACGCTGGAAGACACGAGCAGAGGTTCCGGGTCAAGTCCCCAGCAATGGTCACATGACCGCATTGGCGGACCCCTCATTCAGAGACCGTAGGGCGGTGTTTTGAGGTGGATGGGCTGGGTTCTGCGTGAAAGGCACCTTCGGACCATTTCCAAAACCTGGGGATGAGGGTCGCTACGGTTCTCAACTCTACTTTTGCACGTTTTTATGTGGGAATAAATGTTCATTCTTACACCTCTGAGTCTCATTTGCGAGTATTTATTTCAGTTTGTCGTAGTCAGGAAGTAGTTGTCACCTTCAAAGGGCAACTGCACTTTTTGTGGAATTTTTCCTATACATTTTGCAATGATTATGCATGACAATAACTTTTTTTTGCATTTTTAATTCATAAAATACGGCGAGTGGAGGCAAACAATGCCGATAAGTCTAGTACACTATTACGGCAATAAAGTCC